>NW_020450916.1:3047895-3145507 GCF_003343035.1 Apteryx rowi | reverse complement strand
ATGCAAGCCCAACAGTTTTGGTTGGAACTGCCTGCTTAAAACTGTTTTTTCAAAAGTGAGATGTGGTGTTCATCTTTAGGGGATTCCTTATTCTGTATAGGATGGATTTTTATTTGCAGCATGGCCAATTGCCACCAACCAAAATAGATTTAAAGGCCTGATCTTGCTTGTGGTAAATACATTAGTAGGATGGCACTTTAGCACACTGTAAAATGTATCAGTCCCCTTCAAGAAGCCAGTGTTAGAGCTTGTAGAGAACATAAAGATGATGCCTGCTCCTCATGTGGCTGAGGAGAAGATAAAGATGATGATTTAATCACATATCATGGATGTCTTGATGCTGTATCGGTCTATAGCTGGTTTTGGTACCTTGCTGTTATGTCTGACATCACTAGAGCTCTCTTGTAGTGCATTACAGGTTATTTGCTCTACGCAGGTCTGGGCCATTAGAATGAATGCTAAATGTGTGTGCTGCTCTCTTCAGAGATGTCCCCTCTCTCCTGTTATTAAAAACAGTGACCTAAAAGCTCCAGTGTTGACCATGTGCCAGGAGAAGATCTCTTTAACCATAAGAAAATCTGCTCAAGTTGGCTAAAACAGCTTTGTGGTCACCTCAAGCACAAGGCTTCTGTCACTGTGAAGCTGCTCTGGTGCTGCAGGGAAGTTAAGGTGGGCAACTGTGTTTTTGTTTTGCTTCCCTCCCTCTCTGCCCCTCCCCACCTTTCTTTTTTCTTTGGTCTGTGTATGTCCAATATATTCAGTGACTGTGTCTGGGCAGACTTGACTCCCTCTTCACACTGCCTTACCCCTGGACTTACACTGGTATTTGCAGCAGTACGAGAGCTTTTTGCCTTGATGAGAGAACCATGGGTGGCTAAGCTGGACTGCAGTGGTGTTCCCAGCAGTGTTGGGTATGAGAGTTCACAAAGCCAGGAGAGAGGCTTCAAAGGTATTCATGAGCAAGGAGGCCGCCTGTTTGGAAGAAGAGTTAGCTCAAGACTAAGTTAGTCTGACAGTCAGCTTGTAGTCTTATGTAGTGATGGTCTAATAAGTTTTCTGTGGGTTCATGTGGCATGCCTCTGAAGGATGGCTATTAATGTTCTAAAGCTATGGCACTATTTCTGTTGAAAGCTGGTCTTTTCATACATAACATTTATGCTATTTGGTGCAGCTAAGTGTTCTGTGTAATAAGATGCTCAGTGTCCTAATCTTCCTTGAGATAATTTAAAGTTACATGGCAGAAAGTACTGCTATGTGGTGGGACCTACAGTTCATCTTTAGATTCATAATTCAGAATGCATGGTGTGTCACCTGGAGAAATGTGAGCTTGACAGCAGTGATGTGCTGTCCCAGAAGACACATCAAGGAAATAGCATTAGCCATGGTGGCATGCAGAGGGGTCATGTTCATCTTGTCCCAGCTTGCTGAAGAAGCATGTCTGACTGGTTTGTGTGGGACTGTCATCCTTTGAGTAGGGTTTGGGCTTAGTAATTCCTGTTTGCTTCCACTGAGGCTGGGGACTCCATATCCTTTAGGTGGGTTAGAAAACTCCGCCTTTGATGCAGAAGAATCTCATTGTCCTGTCTGAGCTTGTAACAGTTGTCTTTGTAGCTGGTGGTTGGTAGTATTTCATTTAGACTGCAGAGACAGCAATAAATTGTCATTTCTATTAATGTGTGATTTGTACAGGCACAGGACATTATAGCAATTCAATGCTCTAATCACCATGATAATGGAGTCTAATTGCTAAGCTCCTTAAAAACTTTTTTTAAGACAAAATCTATGCTAATACCATCTGAAGGCTGGCAGCAGTTTATTATTTCTATTTTGATCAAACTCCCTTTTTCAGGGGGAAAAAAGGTGTTCTAATTAGGTATTTTGCAGAATGACCTTGGGATTGTAGATTCAGACAGACAATAGGAACATTATCTTTTTTTCTTTCCTCCTTCAGTAAGTTAAGAACAGCAAATTCTCACGTACAATCTAATAGGTGAGCATGCTCTTATTAAAAATAGATAATCAAGCTCTCAGGGAAGACTAATTAAATTCAGTGCATCTCTTTTTCTTAAGTCTACTAAAAGAAATGGTGAAAAACTCAACCTGAAAATAGTCTTTTAGAATCATCTGCTGTCAGCATCCATCTCGCCAGCTTTGGGATACTCTGAAATGTATTTATCATGCGCACATATAGAGCATGACTGCACACAACAAATGCTTTTGTGCTGAAGTATTAATTTTAGAGGTGAACAATTGCATTTCCTTGCAATACAAAAACTTAAGTGTGAGGGTAACGCTTCACACAACACGTCTGCCTCCAGAACGTCTGCCTCCAGACATTCACCTACAAACATCAAAGCACTCAGCCACATAAACACATTAAGACCACTCTCAGTTCAATAATATCATTTTTCCATGCACACCTCAGAACACAAAATTGGAAAGCAGTGCTTTGTCCAGTGCAAGAACCGGACTTTTTTCTTCACTACTGCAGGATAGTGAATCTGGCTGAGCAGAACAGTGCTTTTAACACTTTTTTGGTAGCCAGACAGTACTATAGAACTACATCTGCTTTTATCCAAATATCACTTAACACTATTTTTCTGATTAGCAGAAGAGTCCTCACCCTACTTGCTACAGGTAATGCCTATCTTTATATGAGCTTGTGGCTCTCATCCAGTCAAACAGTTATGCTGTGAACAGTACATGCATTTCTAGATGATTTACACCCATTACAGCTTTTGTGATTACCTATCCTTCATCTTCTCAGAAGGCATGTGCTACCTCTGTAAAAAGAGGTCCTTCCTTTCCTATATTTGTCAGCTGTAGCTTATGGTCTGATCTGTACCATTGATTCTCTCCATGGAGCTTTTTGTTTGTGGATCAGCTGCCCCACAGTTCTCTTTTCAGCCTTCTTTTTTATGACCCAAAGAGTGTAAGTAAATCTTTCTCTAACTCATAAAAATGGTCTCCTAATCAGCATTTCAATCTCTAGCAAACAGTTTGCTTCAACTCTAATGTTAAGAAAACTGTCCTGATGGACATGGCTGTGTGGCTTCTGCAGCTTTTCATACACACTCTTGAGAATTTATCTCAGGCTGCTTACAGGTATTGCCAGTAACACTGATCCAAATTACTTTCTATTGTGTTTTATGGAAATACATTCAAAAACAGAGGCAATTTGCTGCAGCAGGCTACAGCCTGTACATTGGGCTTAATAAACAGTTATGTTTGTGTGGGGGACTTTTCCACAAAACCTAATTGAGGATGACAGTTTGGTTATGAGAAGCTTGATGTATACATCAGTTTAAAAGCTTGTCACCTACTTGATGCATTAATTCAAGTCCTTTGTGCAAGCCAAAGTTCCTATTCTAGGCGAAGCATATGGTCTGTCACTTAGCACATGACATGTTTTTAGATCACACTGTCTGCAGGCGTACAGTCCCTGAATGTGAATGTATAGGCTTGCCCTGTAAGAACTTGCTCCAATTTATTACTCATTCAAATAGTTCTGCTGTATTGTTGGGACTATTTACAGATTAAATATGAGGAAAGGTTTTCAGGGTTTAGCCCACAGTTCTCCTTTACTATCCTTTGAATTCTCCCAGTGAGAAATGACTTCCATTCATCCACCAGCTGAAATAATATTCATAGCAGCATAAATGTATACACTCATATTTCTTGATATGTGAACAAGTGTGGACAAGTCTCATAACTTTATAGACAATTCCCTTTGCTTACTGGGTACTGAACTTGATTTTAGAAAGATTGCTTGATTCATTAGGGTTAACTGGGTTTTAACCAGATATATTAAAGGTAATCTGAAGTCGAGCAAGCCCTGCTTTAGATAATAGCCAATCACTTACACTTTTGGTCAGCAACAATGAATAACTGCAGATAACTGGAATTCGTGCCCAAGGTCATACATGTAAGAATGTTTTATTTCTTGGTGCACCAGAATAAGGCCCAAAGACCATTCATAAATTATGCTAAAAATTACTATTTGCATACATATGCCCTAAAATTTCATACAGGCACCAAAGCATATGCACAGTAGACTTAAGTGTCTTTGTATAAAATTGTTGACTGCAGACTTAATGAAAAACATTAAAATTTCCATTCTAAGCTCAACATCAAATAGTATGTAACTCCATGAATGAACTAGAATGATTAAAACTTGCAACCGTGTTTCCTCTCCCCATGTATGTGTAAGAATTGGTAAAAGGATGTCTATAAGCAAAATATTGAGGATGTTGTCTTTGAACATTCATTTGCATTTTGCACCACTGGTTGGTGCCATTAACCTTATCCCATTTTCATTTTCTGTTTGCAGCTTTTGCTATGAATGTCTTGTCTTTGTTTTCATATGCCGATTAAGAAATGTCAGCAACAGAATGTGAATATCTGCATTCATACATGACCTGAGGCATTTGCTATTCAGGTTTTGTTATTAGTTACTCATTTTAATTTTTTTTCAGGAGCTGTCACTATTGGATTGGGAAGCAAAAAAGGTACCTAGTGACTTGGATGAAAAATTGCCCACCAGCCAAATGAATTCTAAATCTTGGGATGAGAAGATGTGAAAAATGGATAGGGTATGTTTCATCCAGCCCTGGGAACAAAAATGTTCCCAGGCTGCTTGGAAGTGCTGGCTATGAGGAGCATAGTTGGAGTTTTTGCACAAAACTATTTTTCTGAATATTTCTCTAGTGCCTTAAACCTGTCATGTATGAAGTAAACAAGCATTTGGAAATACGATTAGTGCTATTAATTTCAATGGCTGGTAAATGCCTAAATTCAGGTGCCAGTAAGATACCAGTGATGCTAAGGCTTCTGTGCCCTGTGCCCCTGCTGCCCCTCCCCTTTGTTCCTCAATGCATGTAAAAAGGAGAGGAAACGTACAAACTCACCGGGCACGCAGCCTGTGAAAGCTGAGAGGTACAGGACCTTAACAACTTGGTGGAACTTAAAGCACACGTGTGCTTTGGGGATTCCAGAAAGAGGCCGTAGAAAGGCTGCACAGCACTGTTGCGTTGCACTGAAACTTAAAAATGGAGTTGTAGAGAACCGTAGAATCAGCCCTGAAAAGGGGGGCCAAGGCCTGAAATGGGGCAAGAAATTAAAGTATTGATTGCTTTTGCATTTGTATTTATGGATTGAAGATATGTGCATGGATTTCTTTGAGTCCTGCACTATGCAGTTTTGCAGGATGAGGAAAGTGAGCAGGGGTAGGGAACTGACAGAGATGTGGACATCTCCGGTTTTGTGAGGGATTCATCTTGTCTTGCATTTCCTGGTAACAAAAATTGCAGTCTTGCTAGCTGCATTATTTGCAGTGAACAGTTCAACATGTGGTCTGATTAATGTTCATTTTGCTAAAGGTTTTCTCTTGTCTGTTTCTATTTTGAACAACATGTTAAATAAAGCTCAGGTTAGAAGGTGCTCTGCCAACTGTTGCGCTGGGGAGAAATACCCCTGGAAATTGTGGTAGACGAACGTGTTTGACTTCAGAAGAAGAGGAAGCGAATGAAGGAATGAGGTAGCAGGCTGAGCATCAAAGCTAGACTAAATAGTCATCTTCTAGGTGTTCTGGTTAAAAAACGCTCTGCCTGGATATGACTTTTATTACCTTTTTAAGTTGATGAATTCATTGCTGACATGAACAGGGACAGAGTTAGCTCAGCACAACATGTTTTTGAAAATAGTGTTCCTGTCTCTCACGGATTCTGCACTTGGCATGGGACAGCTAGAAAGTGACTTGTATTGTCAACAACTCTGCTCAGCTCAAGTTTAAGGGAAAAAAAAAATCAATGTTTAAAAATACATTTTAATCACTGATTCCTGTCAGTGTTCATTTCATTATCACCTGAGTTAGACATACTTATGAATGCTACACGTATTAATTTATCTCAGGAAGCAAATTCTTGCTCAAGGAGCAGTTAAGTTTAAGAGAAGGTCATTGTGTGTCCTAATTTACAGTGACAGTTAACACATTTAATTGTGCACTGCATATGCACTAGGGCTGGGATCTGAAGGTTTGAACTGTATCCGGTTTCTCAGGTTGCATGTTGTGATCATTCAGAGGATTTATTGCAAATGAATTCCATTCTGTAGTAATTGTAGTACTCCAGACTGTTCTGTTAGCTTCAAGTAATGGATTGGAGCTATCACAAATTCCATAGCTACCTCTCAAAGGAGCTGAATGGGGACTTCTGTGGTGCAATGGTTCTTCCTAACTAAGGCTCTTCTTGGGAGTAAAGAATGATGTGTGCTGCACTGTGATAAATGTTATTATGAGGGACTTGTTCAGGAAACAAAAGAAGCAGCAGTTGTAGGATAGAAGCTTGAGAGAGGCAACCTCATGGTTAATGCTTGGGCTCCATTACTTTTTCTCCCCCTGCCATTAATTTTATTATTTTCATAGTAAAGACCATCTAAAATTGCTCATGAATGAGTTAGGTTTTGTTTGTTTTTCTTCCTTTTTTTGGGCATGCTTTTAATATTTGTGGCAACTAATGTATCTAGAATTATTAGCAGCTTAGAATAAATAATAAAAAATACTATGGGAAAAACTCTGATCTGAAATAGCAGTGGTGCAGTTCTACTGATTACAATAGGGCTTCCTGACAGAGAAATCGATGTAAAATTTAATTGCTTGCATTCATAAAGTACCCTTTGATCAAGGGCCTCTGCATTGAATAAGCCTTACAATATCTGGAAAATATGAGAGAAACTTATTAAAAATTTTATACAAAGCTGTTAAAATAGCTTGCTCAAGGCTGCAGAACAGAGAAACTGAGGAACAATATTTAGTACTGTTTTTTGCAGTCCAGTGCTCTGACTGTGATTGTCTCTGACCAATAGTGCTAGATTAGGGTTAAAACTAGTGTGAGAGGAGACTCACTGCAAGAAAATCAGTGATCTATTTTTCACCATTGTATTTTGATACAGCAGTGCTAATTCAAAGTAACCATTACTTTCAGAATACTATATTGAGATTTACACTGGAGTAAAGAAAACCAGAATTTCAAACAGTCTGTTGGCAAAGACTTAGTAAATATTTACCTTCTGCTCCTCACATTTTTTTCTTGAAAAGACTTGTGGTAGTCCTCAGTCCGCTTGTTGTGTATACGGCTATATATGTTCACAATTGATCTTATGTCTATTTTTCCAGCTGCTGAAGAACTGCAATTTTCATCCTTCAGGATGGAATTGACAGTATTTCAAGATTTGCTTTCAACCTGAATCAAGATAAAGATCTTTCCATAGAGGAGAAAACATGTTGCTTCAAGCTAACTTGACATAAATCTGTATCACCCTTAGCTTTAGTAGAGCCACTTGATAGTGTTGGTGCATGAGGTGCCATGTCCCCGTTCACCTTTATGGACCAAGATCTTCAGGCTAGTGTTGTCTCCCATGGTGTGCTGCATCTCTCCCTTCATGTGACTTGATGGTTTGGTCACGTAGATCAGTTCAGTGCCAAGATGGGGAATATATCCGCGCTGGTGGGGACAGTCTACAAAGCAGAGTGAGACGGGGATTACTGCAGCATTTCTACCAGAGGTAGATTGATCTTGAGTGAGAGGAAAAAATGGCAGATGAAATTCAATATAGATAAATGTTAAGTGATGTATCCTGGGGAAAAAAATATCTTATAGAATGATGGGCTTTGAACTTACTGTTACCTCTTAAGAACAAGATATTGGGGTTATTCTTTGTGATGACACAGGCTTACTATTTTGTTTTAGTCAAAAAAAATGAATTGAGGTTTGGAATTACTAGGGAAGGAATGGTGGCAAAACAGGGAACACTATAAGGTCACTGTATAAAACTGTGGCTCACCTGCATCTTAAATCTTGTCTGCCATTCTCATTCTTCCATCTCAAAGGGGATGTTATATTATCATAAAAGGTTCAAAAAGGGTGACAGAAGTGATCAGAAGGATGAATAAAAGCTTCTATAGGAAGAAAAATGGGATGGGAGACAGGTTTAGAGAGAAGTGGCATTCAGTAAAGGTTTTAATGAGTTATGAGAGGATCAAAGGGAGTAAACAGTGAATAATTGGTTGTCCCTATACAAGATCTGAGTGGTATCATAGAACATATGGTAAGCTCTTCACACAACGTGTAATTGGGCTGTGCAACTGCTTGACACAGGATTTTGGGATACTAAAGGTCTTTATTTAAAAAAAAAAATCAAACAAAATGGGGGGGAGGGGAAGGGGCTACTGGATAAATCAATGGAATAAAAATCTGTTAAGTAACATACCACTGCTGGTTTGGAAATTCCCTCATCTGCAAGTTGCATGGACCCAGAAGACTTTTCTGAGGTAAGTTTCTCCATGTTTGCCCTATCCTTATACAATTCACTTTGTTTGCTATTGACTCTGCAGAGCTAGATGAATACTTGCTCAGACTGAGTATAGCCATGCTTGTTGCAGTAATCCAAAACAACAGGGGTGTGTGGTTTGACAAATTGAAACATCTCAGTGTAGACTATGAAAATATACTTTAATTGGAAAGATGATCTCTGAACACTTCATATCCAGCTTTACTTATGTTTCTATGACCTCAACTGTATTTACATCTGTGCTTTCTAATCCTGTGGTGCATTGACGATAATAGCAGGAGGGGAAATGATTGAAATCACTTTGTTCTGTTGGCTTGCTGAAGAGTTAAAGCAGATATTGTATAAAAGTGGAAATAAGCTTAGTAGCAGCACTTTCTCTGATATCAGTTCATAAGATTTTATGCTTTTGCTCTGAACAGGATGCTTTATGGGGGCTTGTATGAGGGCTTTGTCAACCAAGTCAATCCCAGGTCCTCATTTGAGAGAGAGACTGATTTAATTCTGCTAGAAGAGCTAGGCCTCTAGTCACAGTGTGGCTGGACTATCCATGCTGGTGGGTGAAGACTCATCCTTATAGACCCAATCAATTACACAGTTTCTAGCAAAGAAGCACTTCTCCTAACCTTACCCTCTTCCACAGGGCAGAGGATAGGCTGCTTGTATAACACAGCACTGCTAAGGGGAAAAGCAGCCAAACAGGAATATCTTTAAAGATAACTTATTCAAGATACTCTTCAAGAAAATATTGTTGATATAAAAGGGAGACAATGATAAGATAGCTGGTCTTTATGGAGTTTCAGACTGATTTGTTTTACGAAAGAAGAATAAATATGTGAATGTTTAATTACTAAATTATGCTTTTCTGTGTTTCTGGAGTTTGTATACTCTCTAGAAATTGCCTATGTTCTCTAGAAATTGTCTACTTAATTAAACAGAAGGAATATTCATAGTGGAAAAAGTAAAATTAAATTTGTTATTGAACTATTGCCACAGAAAGGAAATTGTTTCTCCAGAAACTACACATGTTTTTAAATGGAGTTACAAAATGGGGAAGGGAACTTTTTCTGTCTCAGTTTTCCCTTTGACATTTTGCAATTGCATTTTGTTCGAATGATATGGACACTCTTTTCATGAGCAGTATATTGACTGAAAATGAATTTTTGGAAGAATTTAAATGATTTCTCAATCTGGGTCAATCTGGCAACTAAATTCTTCTTAAATTATATTGATAAATGTGTAGATAAAAAAAATCAAAATATTGTGCTTTGACATTTTAAAACTTCCTTGTCTATTTGAAACAAGGCTTTTCATGGGGAAAAACTCATTTAAATCTGCCTTTTAAACAATGTTTAATTTTGTAGTGGAAATGCTTAAATTTATTTCAGAAGCAAAAACACTTGTTGAGCCAAAGTGTGTGTGTGAGTGCATGTATTTTGGAGTTATATTTCAGTAGACCAAACTACATCTATTGGTTGTGTTGCTAAATAGAAGAAAAGACCCTTTATCCTAGTTCTAAAGTCACTATAGTCACAAAATATTTGTCTTGTTTTATTAGAACCACCAAACCAACAGAAATTTTGCATGTTTTGTCAAAACTTCTCATTAGCCAGGAATTAAATCCTTAAATATTGTGAATCATTTCAAATATGTAGTCTTTCTTGGAAAATCATGAGGTTTTCAGAGCATTTGCAATGAGGGAGATGTGGG
Source organism: Apteryx rowi (assembly GCF_003343035.1). NCBI lineage: Eukaryota > Metazoa > Chordata > Aves > Apterygiformes > Apterygidae > Apteryx > Apteryx rowi. The sequence goes on along the minus strand of NW_020450916.1, from coordinate 3,135,454 downwards.
CAACTCAAAAACATTAGAATGGTATCAGCACCTCCTTCAGCAAAAGGTGGTGATGGCAGGGGAATGGGTGAATTAAGGGCAGGAATTAATTTCGGGAAAATATTCATACATCTTCAGGGGGAAAAAAAAAATCATTCTTGTCTGTCAATAAACAACGATGCCTGCTAGTTCTATTTTTCTAAGGCCCTGAAGAAATAAGTGCGTGAACGTAAATATATAAAATATGTGCACCATATGTATCTGTGCTTAGAGTTTTTGGGGAAATTTTAGTGGTTTTTGTTTTATTTGGCATACAATTTTCTGTAAATCTTCATAGTGGAGAAGGTACATGATACTGAAGCTCTAAATAAGGAGGATCCTTGATTTATAATGTCATAGTTGCAGTTGTCATTGTTTTAATGTGAAAAAAGCTATAATTTTTTTAGAGACTATACGGTTGGTGACAAATATGTACACAGTATTCCAAGCTTATTACTGTGGCAAGCTTCCACGTGCACTACAGGGATGTTCAGATTGTTTATGGCAATTTTTTGTTAATGGCTTAAACACATCAACATGACCTTTGTTTGCAATTTGCATAATACTATTTCTCTTTGGTTTAACAAGAGTTAAACACTTGGGTAAGATATTACAACCCAGTGTGCTGTGAACACAACTGGTTTATTGTCTGGCAGTCATGGTGGAAACCAGTTGTGCTTTGTAGCTTTTGGTTCAACACAGATTGCGTTGTGGAGAGCATGTGGTGTGTGCATATATATACTGTCAAACACTGACTGTGGTAATGTCTTGTCAATGTTCTCCTGTATTTGTGTAACTTCATTAATTACCATGTTATCAACATAAAAAAAAAGTGGCAGAGACATACATATACACTGCTATGAATGGTGTCCGGATCTGCTAATTCATCGTTATCTTTAAAGATAATTATAACACATTTTCTGCAAAAAATTCATCCATTTACCATACTTTACATCCAAAGACCTTTGATGAACAGATCAAGATAAACACGCTGTTACGAAGGAAGGGGTGGGTGGCCAAGTGCAAGCAAGTGCATCAGTACATGCCATAATTCAAACAAAGTGTGTTGCTTTGATTGTAGGAGTCTATTTGATTGCTACTGTATATTTTAAAGGGAAATGTAGAAAACAGTCTTGTAGCAGTCAGATGTTTCTCGATCAATCTTGTAGGAACATGCAGGAAATCTTTAACATGATTGTGAAAAAGATGACAGTTCTGCTTCTTCTATGACACTGGTAGGTGATTTATATATACAGCAGATCTGACAATGACATATAAATTTACAGCATGAAATATTTACATCTGAGCTTTATCCAAGGTTTAACAATAGTATTGAAGCCTCACTTTTTAATGATGACAACCTGGACAAGTACAAAAAGATACAGACAGAAAGTATTTCTACTCTGACGCTCCATCAAACACCACTGCATGAAAGAGGCCTCAGTCGTTCTCCTTGCACCTCTCATTTCTCTGTCCTTCTAGCAGCTTCTCTGTAAATTGTGGCATAGGCCTTAGAAGCAGGTAATTTCTCTTGTAATAAAACTCTGGAGAAAGTCTGTTTAAGCCAGGATGTGCTCTTATACACAGTCTATCTACTTTAAATCACATACTAGCAAGAAGTTGGTCTTCCTTTGTATAGTTTCCTGACAGAAAATATACATACCTCCTGTTTGAAGGAGCATGAAGTAATTAATTTAGTCTCTTTCATGGTTTATTTTGGAATAATATCAAGCTGGCTTGGAATGTACTTACTAACCTGTGTATAAACCTAACTATAGAGACTACAGAAAGCACCTGAAAAGTGAGCATAGAATAAGCTTGTTTTCACTAAACAGGCTGTGGACCACTGCTTGTGCCTATATGTGGTTTCTGACACTGATGTGAGATGTTGATATGGGATGCGGTACCACGACGATACCAAAAGGTGTTGTCAGAACAGGAACTCGTTACCCTGCAATGCTCCTGCAGACCTTGCTTCCGAAGTGGGCTGTGAGTAAACAAAAAATTAAACATGGCATTGATTTCATTACTGAAGATGTTAAAAATGAAGCACTGTGAAATGGATAATAAAGAGCTGATGTAAAATCCAGCCCGAAGCTCTCTGAGGAAAATGACGAACTTTTACCTCAAACTCTGGGCCAAATTTTGAAGAAAGAAGGGGGTCTTTATGTCAAAGCTGGTTAGAAAATAAGGTGGAAAGAGAACAGATCTTAAGCTATATACAGATAGAGTGGAAAAAACAGAAGTGGGCATAATTGTGCAATGCTCCTGCCAGTGTGTTTCAGGATGACTTTTTGTTTGTTTTTCTTGAAACAGTAGCACATTGCGGACCTGAATTCAGTTTGCAGCCCACTATCAATACCACACTCTTCTTCATGATATAGCTGACTAAGTAATTATTCTCTATTTTTTTTTATTGCTGTTTTTTTTCCCATTCCCTTTCCATCCTGGAATGGTTTGCTTTTTTCTATTTTTAAATCTCATTTATTGATTTCAGACTACTACTCTATTGAGATCACTTAGAGTTCTGAACCTGTCATTCAGATGCTTGCAAAGATCATGGTGTCATGCACAGAGTCTCTTTATTTTGCCATCGAGGTTATTAATAGGCATTTTGAATAGAAACAAGCCTAGAACATGCTCCCAGGTTGAGAGAACCTCCTGATCTGACATAAACCTGTTGATACTCATACTTGTACTATGCCTGTGCAGACAACAATGATATTGCTTAGTAGTGATCAATGGAGCACTTGGAGGGACAGCAGCTATTGCCTCTAAAAGGTTTGCAAAATACAATGTAAATCAGCATTTTTGTGTATGTGAAACTTTACAGGGTGCTCATACCTCTTCTGCAAAATTGTTATGGATCTGCAGACCAAAAAAGATTGAAAAAACACTGATCTATATTGATTTTTACCTAGTTGATTACGTAATGTGACTTATGCTGTGTCAAAAGCTGCATTAAAGTCAAGAAATACTGCATCTATTTCTCTTCCACTTTCTGTAGGCTTGTCAGAGAATGGATTTGAGCTGGATTGATACAAATTATTCTTTACAAATCCATCTTTTCTTATATTATCGTGTGATCTTTTAGATGGCTTAACATACTGCTTTCTTAATTGCTTCTTTGAGTACCTTTGCAGCTTAGGTTTTCTAATCTCTAACTCCCAAGATTCCTCCTAAAGTTAGATATTATATTTGCTCTTTATAGGCCTAATGACTTTTAACAAGGCAAGTAAATATAGCTGGAAATACTTTACTTTCATATGCATACAAAATGAAACAACTTAAATGTGAAAAAGCAAACAGAAGAAGAACAAGTAACTATCAGTCAAATACAAAATGTTTTCCCTGAAGTTACCTGCTTCTTGGCAGTTATAACCAGACTCAAAACAGCTCTGACGTTGTTCAAATGCTAACTAGTTGCAGGGGTTCTTTTGTCTGTTTTCTTTCCTTTTTGAAAGAAAAGGGGGAATAGAATATAAAGGATAATGAAGAGAATGCTAAAAACTACAGTGTCCTGAAGAAAGTCTGGTGTTTCATGGTGATTTCTGTCCACTAGACAATGGAGAATCACATCAGAGAAAGACATCAAGTTTCCCAACTTGGGAAGTCTGTATTTCTGCAACTCTCGAGACTATAGATGCTCTCCTGACTCTGGAATAACAATATGCAAAAGCATTTGATCTATAAAGATCCAAATGAATATAAAGACCTTGCTTCCACATTTACGCATTGATGTAAATAAATCTGTGTTCAACTTGCACCTGAGGATTAGCACCAAGCCTAGAGATCAGCTCACAGATGTTACTGCTATCTAACCAAGGATTAAGTCATGGACAAGTGAAAAAAATTAAATTGAGAAAACTAAAAGTATTTGAAAATTACTGTAATAGTTAAATAATCTTAAGTACATAGTGGTTTTCTTTTTAGTTTTGTGAGAAGTTACTACAGTCTTGAATAACATGCTGCTTCTGAAAATCCTGAGGAGATTAGTTGTTAATGAAAGCAGTGATAAATGCTGCACTCTGCCATCTTCCCAGCTATTACTTTGAGGTTTGATATTGGTTTCTGAATAGTCGCAAGAATATATATGTTGAAGTCATATCTGATGCTTATTTCCAATACTGTATGAATATTTTTTTTACTGTGCTTAGCTGGAGAGATTTTATAGAGAAAGAACTCCATTCTTCTCTTTTTCTATGAAAGGTGGTATACAGGTACCTCCCACTTAGCAACATTTTCAGTTCTCTCATGACAACTTGCAGCTGCTTTTTATTCACAGCATGCTTCTGGTGTCATTACTTCTCAGCTTCTGTCTTCTGCTAATATCAGGGATCCTCCTGAGACGTGTCATCTCCATCACTGCAAGTCGATACTCATTTGCTTTCTTCAGGGTCCATAGCTCTGCCCCATACAACACCAGGGAGAGGCTCATTGTTAAAGTAGTTAAGCAGAAGTATAATACCCAAGTCAGTCGCTGGTGGGCTTGTGTTCCCAGAGTACATAAGTCCTAAAGACAATAAATGGTAATTTACCCAACTGATTATCTGCTGCTTTAAAACCCAATCAACTGTTGACAATGAACTCCTTTCAGTCATGCGCTATGAGTCTAATAAAACTGTACTGGAAAGGCAGTATCACATTATGAGGGTTTTTCTCTCCATATGTGTCCCTTTATAGCTTACTCAAAAATAAGGCTAAGCAAAGCAGTTTAAGACCAGAGAAAAGATAAATCCAGCCAAGTCTTTTAATCAACAAAAGTGAATAATGCAGAATAAAATGCTAGGAGGAAGCACATTCTACTAAAGTTTTATTCAGGTTATTCAGTGTGATTTATATCAGCTACTGGTAGTCATTTCCAGCTATGCTTACAAGAAGATTTTAACCTTGTTTACACAGTTGCTTTTATTGTGTTTGGTCCTTCACTGGAACCTGTTCACAGGAGGATTTTCACTTTGGAGAGAACTTGGAAGAAAAGAGTCTTTATAGAAAAAGAAATGCACTTAACCAAGGTTTACATGTTTTTCCCCAAAGCAACTTCTTAAGACACTAAGGAATAGGATGGTCATGTTCAATAGGAATGAGGATAAGCACTGCTTTAGAAGTTAATGAACAGAACACCACAAGGGCTTGGCTGGGTGAATTAATTCACCCTGTTGGCAGCTTCTACGAGGATTCATTGATAGGAAATTTCTGTGTTCTTCAGGGCTACTGGCTGAAATTTGTTTTCATTTTGACTGCGAAAATCTTAGGCTCTCAGTGGACTCAGTCACCTTGGTGAGTTTGTGGCTGCCGATAAAAACATCGGTGGCTTTCTGATTCTCCAAGATACTCCTGCTGGTTGTTCATAGATGCAAGTATCTGCTTTTCTGCAACTATAGCCAGGAGTGCTACTTTTGCTGAATAAACAGTGCTGGAAAGCATAAGTTGAAGATGTGATTTTTTTCGTGTGGGACACTGGACTGTGGGTGCTGACAAAAGAGGCAGATGTCTCTAGAACTGTCCTTACCTTTCACTAGTCTGTCATATATTCAGAGCAGACTCTGGTGTAGTTCATCTTAAACTGTGCTACCTATGATAAGAATCCAATAAGAAATAAAAACTGTGCTGCAAATGCTTGATATTTTTCATCCCTTTGTTACAGTGATCTTTATTTTATGGTAGTTATTGCTTACTTTTGTATGGATAGCATTTTGCATTGGAGTTGGAGGAATAAGTTAAGAAGTGAGCTTTTCAAACAGATCAGGAGGTGAAGAGGTTAGTGATAGTCATTGCTTCGGATTTGTTGCACAGTCTTGGAATGACCTTCTGGAAAAATGTTTCCCACCAAACTGGAGGAAAATGCATGAATCTTATCACAGAGTGGATGGCTTTTTTTCCCAAGGGCTAGACTGCAGCAGGAGGTTTTCAGCTTGGCTGAAAAATTGTTGGTGAAACTGAGATGTATGACTAATTTTTCAAGTGAAGTTTACATTTGTGTGTGTGTGTATATGTGTGTGTGCATACATTATATATAAATGTATGCACTGTATATATATAAATATATGTGTGCGTATATAGATATTCAAAGTAAACATGAAGGCAGATGGTATTTGAAGGTTACTTTTCTAGAGGCAGGCATAAATATGCTTAGTGTATACCTTTATATGAAAACTAGCTGTTTGTTTTTTCAGTTTTTTAATCATAAATTCCTAAGGGTAAACTACAGTAGAAAATATGTCCTGGTTTTGGTTATTTTTAACTACTGTGTTTTATAGAAATGGTGATGTAATTTTCTGGGCTAAATCAGCATTAGGAAACACTTTCCTTTTTTTTTCTTTTTTTTTCCCCTTTTCCACGTAAAGAGAGCACCAAGAAAAACTGAGATTTTCCTTTAGTCTTTTAAACCATGGAGATTATTAGCATTTTATGTTATTGAGGTCACATCAGAGACTTCACTGGAAACATAGGGAAAATTAACTTTTCAATATTATGGCAGGAAATCCAACATTCCATGTATAGCGATGCAGTTCATAAAACTATGACATTCGCTAAGTGCCCTCGCCCTTCTCCTCTGCTGATACTTACAAGGATTGTTCTGAGGTTTCTTCAGGCTCATGGTGTGCCTCATGGAAGGACCTTAAGTGTGCAAAGAATTAATATTATCTTGTGCTGATGTTATAATCCTACTCTTAAAATGAGTATTTGAGCACTGATGTGGGATTAAGTACCAATTCCTTAATTAATAAAGGAGTATTTTGAAATCAATATTGGAGAACAGATCTGATGGTTTGGATCACCCAAGTGAATTTTAAGCTTTCCATTCCAGCTAGTGAAGATCCTGTTTGGCCTTGTACTTGAATTGAATTGGTTTATTATTCTGAGCTCTGTGTCCACCTGTAAGTGATTCTTGCAAATTAAGGCAAGATTTCAATATTTAAGATTATTCTGTGTGGTTTCTGCTTTCATTTAAAAAAAAGTGCAGTTGGTGGTTGGCCTGCAGGATGGCTGCAAGACCACAACTCTTGCAAATACAAGGAAAACTGGAAGTTTGTCTGAAGACCATAGAAAACAGTTGAATCTTTTCATTTCAGATGGGTGTTATCAGCATTTTTAGAGAAACCTTTCTTTCTGGAGATTGTGACTTCAAAAGTTAAACCATCAGACCTACAACCCCATTCTGATAGGAAGATGGTTATTCTATAACTGTCTTCCTGGCAAGATGATGATCATTACACATGATTAGCAGTGTTGGAAAAAGCAGATGGAATTTATCCTGACTCTGAATTTTTGCTGATTGCTGAATGGCCAACTGGCCGGATTTTGCATGCTAGGGTTTTTTCTAGGTGTTTTATTGAGCTGTGGCATTTCATGTGTACCAGACTTATGACTCAGATAACAGCATGTTGGTCTTCTGAAATGGGTATGTATTTTTAGGACTCTTGATTATTTTTGTAGTGTCATAAACCAACAATTTTTTGTGATATAAAACTCTTCAGCAAATTGCTGAAAGAATTTGTGCTCTTTTCCAATTGATGCCTGCTAGTAGCAATAACCTGAACGGACTGAATTTGCATAGTTGTGGGGCATGTCTTGAACCTGACTTATCTGAAGACTCTGGAAAGAAATAAAGCAATGAAATCTTATAAAATATAAAAATCAAAGAGAAGGCTACATAAATTTGAATTTTGGCTTTAACTAATTGTAAGGGAAGTTGTTCAACAATAACGCTGATCACCTTAGAGATGGGAATCCTGATATCAAAGGCCACTTTGAACAGCCTCTCCAGGCAACTGAGGCCAATGTGTGTGAACTGTCTTACCTGCAGAAAACCCTCTGCAGTTCTGATTCTGTGGTTGCAGATGTAGATACCACTTTTCCAGAGACTGGACAGTGGTGCAAATTTAACTTTTTGAGCTTTCTCTTTTTTCTTCTTTTTAAGGTAGATGAACTCCTAGTCATATTTAATGTATTTCATATTTAGTAATATTTCATGTTTATCCTTAAGGTGTGAAAGTGAGTACTGTGTATGTAGACACTTAAGGTTATGTAGACTTAATGCAAGATTGAAAGAAATAGGAGCTCTCTGTGTTTAAGTATTCAGTAAGATGCACTTTGTTTATTTGGAAGTCTGGTTAAAACTTACTGTGGAATTTCTGAGTGTGTGTGTTTTTTTTTTTTTAACACGCTTCAGCTTAGGGCAGGGAATTGTGATAGCCATAGAATGGGGAGAAGATGAGAAAGTGAAACTGAAACAAGAAAAGGATATCAAATTTCTTAAACTGTATTAGTAACAGCACAGCTCTCTTAGCTTTTTAGTTTAATATCACTTTTAATATGGAAAATGGCAATGGGACCTGCTTTGCTATCTGTGAGGAGGGAAGGGTGGTTCCTGCCCTGGAGCTGGCATATGCTCCTGGGTAGCTCCCGACTTCTGATCTGAACCCACAGGGAGTCTTGCAGCTTCCAGGTAAATCAGTGCTACTGAAAGCAGATGGAACGGGGGACAGTTTCTCAGGGTATTCAGACTTTATTTTGTCGTAGCCACAGCTGCTGTTGCTAGCAATGAGGAATGGCCTAGAGATGCTACCTGTTGCTGGAAGTACTATATGTATAATCTTCCTGTTTACATACGTTTAATAAGCATGGTTATAAGCAAATGTCATCGCTATTCCTTTCCTCCTATGCTGCCTTGGAAGAGGTGGTGATGTGTCAGATTGGATGTAATGAGTTGACTCCACTGCAGAACGGAAGAAGAGCAGATGCACTTGTGCCCAGATTTGGTATGTTCTTAGTTAAATACACAAATCTGAAAAGCACAGGCAATAGCTCAAGGCCCTGTATTGCCCATAAAACCAGCAGGGATTATAGGTATCCATAACTCTCATGTGTAGTCAGAAGTAAACTAATATATTTTAAGAGAGAATATTTTGGGAGAGAAAACCTAAAAAACGATCTCATCCTTGTTTCAGCCTCTTTCTGTACTCTAAAAGCTTCTTTTTTTTGGAGAGAATGATGGATTGTTCTGAACTGCAGTTGACAGTGGTAAGGTTGTCCTTTGAAGACAATTTTATGTACCCTCTCTGGTACTGAAGTAAATCCAAGCACTAGGGAGGGAGCAACTTGTCAGCAAGAGAATCGCATGGTGTACTGCTGTATATCACTGTGCTGCACCACAGCTCATGACAGTCTCCAGAGCCGCTGATACAGAGATATATCACATGCTTTGGTAGCTCCCAGAGCTGCCCGGCACTGTGCCGTTTCAAGGGTGGCCTTTTGCCACTGCAGGCAGCTGTTTGCAGGACTGAGCTCCTTTCTCCTGAAGGGAGAAAGCTCAGTCTCTCTCCGGTTGGTCTCATGCCTGCAAATTATGTCTTAAACTGTGCTGTCTGTAAACCAAAATGATATGTATTCATAGCAAAACATTACTTTTTAAAAAGCTGATAATTTTATTATAATTCCCTGTTTTAAGTAATTTTTAGAAGCAAATAGTAAGTACTGAACAATATGTACAGAGAACAGAGTATGGTGTATGGCATATTCCAAACCCCACTGAAATCAATTATAAAACTCCCATTGACTTCAGCAGGCTTTAGAAAAGGTATTAATGGAGTATGAGTAAAGGCTTTTCAGCTATTATGTCTAAGCAGGTGCTCTGCCTTCCTTCTAGCTGGTATTTAAGTGCTGGAGAGCATGTCCTTTGTTGACAAAAGCTTTACTCTTTAAGTGGCTGGTTCATTTTAAAGTTTGGATCTTGTCCTTGTCAAATAGAGATAACAATGATTATTCCTTTTGGTGTGTATTATTATACTATCCTACATAGAACTACATAATCAAACCCCTTCTGAACTGGCACGTTTATTGGCAGTAGCAATAATGTGTTGGCAGAGTTCAGAGATGCTGTTGAGAAGAGTATTGGTGCACTGGTTTAAAAATTTGGAGATATGAAATACTGGTGGGGGAAGATCAAGGGTATGCTGAATTGTGATGCCAACTTTTAGACCAAAGGACACACAAGATTACTGCAACACTGTTGTTGTCATGTATGATAGCTGATCTCATGTGTTGTTTTTTTTTTAAATATACTTCCTCTGGTATTGTGGAAATCATATATTGAATCAGTTCTTCTCATTTGCTCCCTTTCTTGTTTAAACTAACTCAATTGCCTCTGATGCTTGAGAAGGAAGAGCTGGAGTTCATGTCGTACTGTCACAGGCTTTCTTCAGCAGGGGACAGTGTGACATGCCTCCATATGCTGTAACAGTATTACCTGTGCTGTGCTGCTCAGCATTTGTGTAGGTCTGCTTCTGTCTAATGTCTTTAAAAGGGCTGGTAAAAATAAAGTTATTCTTTTTCCTGTTTATGATCTCCAAACTCCGAGTTCTGCGGAGGGTCTGCTACTGAAAGCGCTGTGCTTGCTCACCTTTCGGTTCCCAAGGCAGAGACCAATAGCTTAGTACGTTTTTCCAATTTCTTGTGAAACGTAAGTAAAGGTTGGTTTGTGCCTTCTCTGGATTCCATTCAATTGTACAAAATACAGTACTTAGGAGCCCTGTAATGGACAGCTGCCAGAAAATGGACGTTGATACCTGTCTGATGAGCTCTGCTGAAACTGGAGCTCTGAAGGTTTCTTTTCATGTTGTCGCTCCCTCCCCTCTCCTCCCTTACAATGCAGGCGGAGTGCTGTGCTTGGAGGGGCGTAAGCACTTTAAGCCTAAAGAGGATTACTTTAAGATTAAATGTGATGACTCCTTACTGCTACATACAGAATAAATCTAGAAAAAAACCTTGCTTAAAATGCAGCCTTCTCTTTACATTTCCAGCGTGGAAGGGCTGTGACCTAACAGTATGCGTTGGCATGCTTTCCCCTCCCCTGTCATTTTTCCCCCTGCAGCTGCTGGTTTTGGAAGGCGCGTTGCTGCACGCATTGTTAAAAGTCACAGCTGCTCTGCATCTATTGTCAGCCCCAGCTATTGATTTGGATCATCCAATTTTTATCTGTAGAAAAAGAAAAATGGTTATTTAAAAAGGCATTTGTGTGGGACCCTGAGTCAGCCAGGGCCTCGAGGCAGAACTGTCTCACCTTTTCTGTGTGGCAGATGTGCCAAAGTGCTCAGAATGGCTCCCAGCCTCTGATCCTTGTTTTATTGGAACAAAAACAAGCTAATAAACTAGAACAAGAGAAATATTTTTAAATAGAATACTCAAATCGGTTGGGTCGGACTGATTTGAATAAAATGGTCTGAAAGGAAATCTTTCCCCTTTCCCAGTGGGTCCTTGAAAGGTTGGTCCTTTCTTCTGATTTTGCTTTTGCCTGCAGCTGCAAAGAAAAGTCCATGTCACTGGCTTCCTGGGTTGAAATAACACCCCACACAGAGCCCTCTGGAGCTGTGGGCACCTCTTCTTATTTATTRTCATCTCCTTTGAGCCTCCCCATGGATATGCTCCTTCTGCAAACACATGCCCTCTCCAGGGTGTACAAGTCCATACTTTCACTGCAAGCTCTGCTGTTTACCATTCCTACCTGCCACGTGTTGCAGCCTGCGAGCTCAGCGTGTGTGGATGTGTTGAGCGGTGTTGTCCCCCTTGTGGAGAGGGTCCCACCAGTGTCAGGTTGCAGCTGTGGCTGCTGCTTGGCCTCACCCTTGTGAAGGGAGCACGGGCTATGTAGTGGTTGCACAGCAAGCTGAAGAAGCACATTACGTAGTATCACCTCATTTTACACAGACTTTCTACTGGTATAAAGGCCCTTTCAGTTAAGCATTTATTAAAAATCTGAAAAGATTTTTTAATGTTTACGTTGCCTCTTGCATATCGTGCCTCTTTTCTTTCTTGTCAAGCAGCTAGACTGGAAACTTCACAGAGCCTTCCAGAGGGAGATGTATGTTGTTGATATTCTAGTGGTAAGAGAGGAAAATGTGGAATACGAGAACAGGAGGTCCCTGGGTCACTTTTAAGGCATACTGATCCATGGGAATTGTTTTGACTGTGTCCTGCAGAAAGGCAGCTTTCTCAAAGGATGATTTGAATGCCCCCCCCCCTTGCCTTTCTGGTGCTGACCAAAGAATACTTACTTTTGCTGATGAGCTCTCACAGGGTGTACTGATCTGTGGTATGCTTTATTTTATTTGCTTTTGACTTTATGGCCCTGCACTCTTGGAAGTCCCACAGTGATTTGCCCATTGCCTTTAGAGATGGGGGTTAGAATGTGGATGCCTGACATAAGGATGCTAATGACATATCCCACTCCCGTATAACCACATCTCCCATGAGAGTCAAGCACAGAAATACTTTTTCCATATAGGTAACTGAGAGATCACAGCAATAATATGGTTATCTCTGTGTTGGTTCCCCTACCCACGCTCCTGCCCCGAAGAGTCAGGGAGGTATGTTCTAGGGAATATTCACAGAATCACAGAATTGCTGAGGTTGGAAGGGTCCTCTGGAGATCATCTAGTCCAACCCCCCTGCTCAAGCAGGGTCACCTAGAGCACATTGCACAGGATTGCGTCCAGGCGCGTTTTGAATATCTCCAGAGAAGGAGACTCCACAACCTCTCTGGGCAACCTGTTCCAGTGCTCGGGCACCCTCACAGTGAAAAAGTTTTTCCTCATGTTCAGACGGAAGCGTCTATGTTTCAGTTTGTGCCCGTTGCCTCACGTCCTGTCGCTGGGCACCACTGAAAAGAGTCTGGTCCCATCCTCTCAACACCCTCCCTTCAGATACTTGTACACATTGATMAGATCTCCTCTCAGCCTTCTCTTCTCCAGGCTAAACAGGCCCAGCTCTCTCAGTCTTTCCTCATAAGAGAGATGCTCCAGTCCCCTAATCATCTTTGTGGCCCTTCGCTGGACTTGCTCCAGTAGTGCCACATCCCTCTTGTACTGGGGAGCCCAGAACTGGACGCAGTACTCCAGATGTGGCCTCASCAGGGCTGAGTAGAGGGGGAGAATCACCTCCCTCGACCTGCTGGCAACACTCTTCCTGATGCACCCCAGGATACCATTGGCCTTCTTGGCCACAAGGGCACATTGCTGCCTCATGCTTAACTTGGTGTCCACCAGCACTCCCAGGTCCTTCTCCGCAGAGCTGCTTTCCAGCAGGTCAACCCCCAACCTGTACTGGTGCACGGGGTTATTCCTCCCCAGGTGCAGGACCCTGCACTTGCCTTTGTTGAACTTCATGAGGTTCCTCTCTGCCCACCTCTCCAGCCTGGCCAAGTCTCTTTGAATGGCAGCACAGCCCTCTGGTGTATCAGCCACTCCTCCCAGTTTTGTATCATCAACAAACTTGAAACTCGAGAAAACATATCTGGGCAATCAAGGAATCAAGTCAGTATGTTTTAAAGCATGGTGCTTGAGGCTTTAAATTAAAATACAGGATTTTAGGGCTCCAAGATCTGCTGTGGATTTTCTATGCAATTGTGGGAGAGATCATTTAACAAAACTCTCTTTTACAAATGGAAAGTGCTATGAGTATTTTCACAGTTGAGATCTCTCTCACAATGCTATTGTAAGGACTGACAGAGGTACAGCATTTTCAATTTATTTGAAATTTTCAATTGCATACAGTAAATATCAGTGCTACAAAGAAATGGAATATATATATATATATAACAATATATTGTTATCATACCAGAAAAGATATTTTGAAATTAACATTGCCAAGTTGACTTCACTGTGAATTTTATTGTATCAGATTAAATCATGAGTATGGTAATAAGCTGCAAAATAAAAGTGCAGATTTAGATCCAAATATGTGCTCAAGGTGTACGTGTTTTTAATTAAGGGGCTATTTGCAGCAGGCTATTTGTGCTGTTTAGAGGTAGAGATATTTAGAGGTAGAACAGAGATTCATCCGCATATAGTGTGTTTTGTTCTAGTATGTCTTGCCTGCCATAGAAATACAGATAGACTATTACACTTACTCCAAGGATTGGGTGATACTGGATAATAGGGAGGTAATGGAGGCTTATTACTTGAATGTCATATGTTGAGGAGTTCTTTGGAGGTACAGAGCAGAGGTAGATCCCACCCCTGGAGTGAGGTAGGGAGTAAGGAAAGGAGCTGTGACTCCTCCAGCTACCTGTTTCCCCTTGCTAGATATAACTGTTTTGTCCTTCAGGAGAGTCTCTGACTTTTTGTGGGATGCAGGTTTGTAACCAGTGTTTGCATTAGCAGCTGTACGATTTGAATCACATACATGTGCCTGTCATGGGATTTATGTTGCATGCACCGTGGAGTCAGATTGTACCTATTCACGGGGAGGTTATGGTGCACAGGTTTTGCAGCTGAGGCTACGCGTGGAATATGGGATCTGGAACGTGCCATTGTACAAGGCATATTTTGCATACATTGCTGAATGTGCATTTGGCTGTTATACTGTGGAAAACATGCAGTCGGTAACATATTGAGGAGTTTATGGCGTAACAAAGGGAGCTTGCCTCCTGTTTGGAAGTCTGGCACTTCAGTATTAATACTGAAGGATGGGCATTTTGGGTTTGGGATGGAACATATGTTGATTTATTGTGCTCTCGAGCTCTGCGTATGATTTGCCATGTATTTTGTGCCAGCGTACTCACCTGGCAGTGTCTGTTTTGAGCTGTAGCGCAGTATTAGTGAAATGCAGTCAAAGCCTCTGTAGGGAGGTCGTTCATATATCACTGCACTTACAAAATGAGACTATTGGTAACTGTGAAAAGGAATTCAAAACAGCTGAAGGAGACTGTCTAAGAAGACAATTGCTCTGTGTAGCTACAGAGCACTATATTCAGTTCCCTACCTGTTTACCCTATGAATTGCTTCTTACCTGCAATGAAGTAGATTCACAAATAGTTCCCCTCACCCTGCATCACCAGAGGAATTTATCAGGAAAATGTGTTCTTTGCAGTAGGAAACTTCTGCTGTTTGTAAATGTTTCTCTTAGCAATGTGGAGTAACATCGTACATGAATAAAAGATGATCCAGCTCTTAATAGGATAACACTTACTGCTTAGAGCTTCCCAGTATGGTCTCTTTTGATATTCATTCATAGTGAATGTAGTTTTTATGGAATTTCTTTTATTTTTGTGCAGCCCATTGTTTCACCATAATGCCAGTCACAGTGACTGGCATTAGCTGCTTGACCTGCAGGTGACTTCTAGAGAAGCTTGTAAATCTGTGAATGCCTGTGTTTCTGCAATTTAAAGACAAAGTGATTTCTAATCATGCTACGGAGTAGTGCCCTTACGATAGGGAGAAAACTGTTGAAGCCAGGGTCTGATAAGCACTGATTTGTAGACTTTCACTAGACCCAAGAAACAGTCCAGACTGTGGGTGCTCCAAAACTAACTAGTATGTCTTCAGTTAATCATTTGTCACTCTTGCTTTTTCTAAAATAAAGCCCCAGACCCTTTCAGGTACAGTTTTTCAGCCCTACTCAATCAAGGGTTCCAAGAAGGCAGATGAGAGAGAATTTTATGACAAGGCATATAGTTGCTTGTTTTTTAGTTAGGAAAGGTACTTGAGTACCCAAGTATGTAAGTACAGCTTTTTTTAGTGGTTTAAATAAAAATTACTTAAAAAAAACTTATTGACGCACAGGAACCTTATTGGTAAACATTAATTTCCAGTGATGAAAACTAAAATACATTGCTGTTGATCCTCAGCGTTCAGCTTTAGCTTGCTCTTGCTGTTGTCTTGATTATGAATCTTCAGATGATATGAAATGAAGATGCATATGGTAAGTGTCTTGGAAAAAGTGATGAAAACACAGGGTGTTCCATCATTTCTGCTTTGTATTTTATTTGGTGCAAAAATTCTTCTTTATAAACAAATAGAACTGGAAAGCTCTGTGTGTAACTTAATAGTTACTTAAATAGGTGGGCAAGTCTAAGACTTTAATAGCAAGTCTCCTATCAGTATTGTAGGCAGATATTAATTTCTTCTGGAGTAGTTTTTAAGTGTCTATGCTTGAAATTCCTGAAATGGAGATGTTGAGAAGATGTGAGGAACACAAATGGCATGGTAAGATGAAGCTACCAAAAGATAAACTAATAAAGATGCACTGCTAGTGTAACAGTTTTTCAGATGATAATAAATACTGTAGAAAACTACAGAGGAAAAAGCATGGAGAAAAATAGAAAGCGTGTCCATGAAGCTAGCTAATAACCAAGTACATGGAATATGTAATATATTTTAGATATAAGAATTTGCTTGACTCCCCTCCTCCTGCTGCCACTCTGTCCTTTCAATCCCCTTTCCAATAAATTGCTGAAGAGACTACCTTTAAAATGTAATATGTCTGTGAAAGACAGGTACTTTCCACTCTGAAAAGAAGAATTAGTTCACTGCCTCTGGAAAGCTGATACTCTACAGCTTAAGTCTAAGTTGTCTTAATGGGTTTTATACTACTAGATAGCAGGCATTCTGCTCTATGACAACTCTACTTTTGAAACTCACTGAACATACCTAATGGAAATGGATGTAAAGTGTAATGATTGTTAAACTGCAAAGCTTAGGGACAGCACCCTTGAGGTAAAATCCTCCAAATGAACTGAAACTGCAGAATAGTTGCAGGATAAGGAAATTTGTCACATAACCACTAGGATTCTACGTTGGTCCTGACTGACAGAAGACAAGATAAGAACAATCCATAGCTACCTAAAGTGAAAGACAGAATTTTGCAGTTTAAGAGTGAATCTAAAATACTATTTGTGTGTGTGTGTTATCTTTGTAAATATCTTATGTTACTGAATTAAAAATAGATCAGGTTAAATACCCAAAGCCTGTCTAGTAAATAGTGACAAACCCTCTTTTTTCCAATTTCAAAATATTTTTTATTATAAAAAGATGACTGTCTTCTCTTCATTCACCTGGTGTTTGAGACCTTCAGCAAGGCTATGATGGATTCTTCCTGATCTTGCATCAATGTTGTCCTTTGCTTCATGTTGCATTTATGGCAAGATAGAATGGAAATTTTGGGTAGTCTAAAGTTCTAAACAAGTAAATCTTGGAGTATCCAAGTTGACATTAAGTTTAGCAGGGTGCTGAGCTGAACCTTATGCCCTTGAGCTACACCATTCCAGAAATTTACCTTTACAGGGAAATTGGGACTGCATGCTTTGGTCAGTGGCACTTTTTAGAATAGTGGGAACTTCACCTGCCTCAAAGGTAACAACTTGTAATTTGGCATATTATGTATATCATCTTATAGCACGCTCCAGCCATGGAAAACAGCATCAAAATAATTAGAGTTCACTAATAAACCTACTGAAATATAATATGTAAAGCTTTCCATTAAAAACTTTCCCTTTAGACACCTGATACTTTCAAAATTATAAAACTAAAGTTGGATTTAGGTCTCTGTTCTGTATGGAAGCTGATTGTATTTTTAGATTAATCTAAGTTACTGGGAAGATGTAGAAGAGTTTTTTCTTTCTAAGAGAGAGAGAGTTTTGTAGTCGCAATAGTGTTCAAAGAGGACTTGTGTGATAGAGGGAGTTCAAGGGTGCTGCCGCCGAGATACCACCGTGATAAATAAGGAAATGTAACATTTTGTTTAGTGAGTAACTCTTTTGGGATGAGATCACTTTAGAGAACTACAGAATATACTCTTAGCTGATGTGCTCCAGTATTGTACCAAGGCTTGAATATAAATATATATACATATGTATATACTGTTCATACCTTCTGCGAATCTGCTCTGTGTTTCTTGGAGATTCTTTATGGCAGTGTATCATGATGACTTGACAGTAGTTCTGAGGAGCAGGTGTTTACTGAAAGGATCTTGGTGCCCTTCAGATTGTCATTAGTCTTGTTTCTTTTACATTTTAGTATGTACTTTTCTGTTTGAGAAAAGGCCTAAGAAATAGGGTTCTTTATCTCAAATTGAAACCATCCTAGATGAAATCTCAACACTTTACTTTTATATGCTCTACGTACTTTAATATGTTTCTGACTATGAAATGAATCTTCTCAACAAAATAGCTTCTTTTTACTGCTGTTTCGATGTGCAAAGCATCTTCTGCAATATGTTTAACTTCCCAGTAGCAATTCAGCTTAGTTAATATACCATAAGTGTAGAACTTATATTAAATCTGTGAAATGACTGCTCACCCAAAAATAATCTCACTAAAGAAACTCCGCTAAAATCTGTTAAAATATCCTAATAAAAGGATGTAATGGCTTTAGAAAGTTTTAAAGAAATGCTATGGAACTGTAAAACATTTCCCAGAATTTTTTATTGCACTTAGGTGAGCAAGGTATGAGGGCAGTTCCTTTCAAGCTCTAGCTGTGATGTGCAAAGTACAGCACAGTTTGAGAGCTACTTTCTTCAAAAGGTGCATTGCTGGTACATATGCATTTTGGCGTTCAGTTGAACTTGACCTTTTCTAGCACTCTTCCACAGCATTACTATGTCTTTGGGGACTGCTGGGCTCACATGTGTGTAGTGACTATCCTGTCGTGTGCCTGATGACACAAGCCTCTTCCTCTCCCACATTACCAGTGTTCAGATAGGCAGGGAAAGTTAAGTAGAGGCCCCCCCTCATTGTAGTGTTTCCTGGGAAATGCATTTTAGGGCCTCGGGTAGAGTGAGGGGGTTGCAGTGCCGTAATTTGCAGCATTGTTGCTTCTGGAACATGGTTTGTGTGCTCGCTCTGAGGTAGCTGTAGCATGGTGCAAGGATAAACGAACATGCTTACCTAAAAGCGTTGACTTTGAGTGCTAAAATTATATAAAAAGAAAACAATGAAAAGCATAATCTTAACAAGGATTTCTTAGCTTGTAGGGGTATGGTGCCTGGGGGAAATATTAAAACTGTCCTTCCTGCTTCTGTTAATGTCTTAACAAAGATAGGTAGAAAAGTCTCACTGAATGGTTTACCTCTCTTCAGCCCAAGATAAAAAGGCATCACCTTTTGCTCTGTTCTTGTTTATCTGCCTCATTCCCACAGCTGGGCACTGGAATACTGCTTGTTATTGCTGGGATTTAAGTTATTTTCTTCTCCTTCTCAAGGTTTTTTGAAATATGTATACCTTAATTAGCACATTTCCATCCTCACCTCTGCAACAATTCGGAATTTTTTGTCTGTTTTAGACCTTTTGAGATACTGTAATTTTTTTCTTCAGATCTTGTGCTATAGCCGTTATTGATGACACATACTTCTTGGGCATTACAGATCGAAGAAAGTAAACACATTTCAGCATGATTGTTACACACGTTGGATTCTGAATGAATGATGAAATAACGAACCTTATGTCCCCCTGTGTTTTAGGGAACTCTTAGAGTATTTGTCAAGGAAGGGTTGTGTGTGTTGTATGTTGGGGTGCTAATACATTTCTGTTTCATGAAAGGAAAAAGGTAGTATTTTAATACCTAAAGGAGAGCATAAACACATCGTGGCAACAAGGAGGGGCTCCCTGTGTCAAGCTGAAGACATATGGAACAGAAAAGCAGGCGTGGACAGTAATTAGTAGACGCATAATTGTACATTTCTAATATTTTCATGGAGATGCATGTAAAATACAGTGGGAATTAATTTAGTCCAAAGACAGCTTGGATATGGAGGAACAGCAACGTGGCTCCAAGTCTTTCTGATTCTCCCACCCTGTTGATCCCTTTCTGTGGAAAACCAGACTACTCAAGCTAGATCAGTAGTACCAGACTAGCAAAATGTATAAAAGGTGGTATTTAACCGTACCTTAATGGATGGATTTAAATTAATGAGCAGAATTGTGTGTATGATCATCTCTTTAAGCATGGAAAGTCTGATTACTTTCCAGTTGCAGTGCTGCATGATCAGAAGTGATAAGAAGCTGGGTTACACTTGCATGCACTTACACTAGCTCTGTTTTGGTTATGGAAGAACATAGCTAAAAACTTCAGTGACATCATTTAATAAGGTCATCATGAATGAAAAAAATAGTGCTTAACCATCACCTTGGCTTCACTGAAGTTTTGTGTAAATAGAAAATGTGCAGTCTGTTTCTGTGATTTATATATTTAGGTATGTCTGTTATTAATTTTGTAGCTGCTTGTTGCAAAATTCTGGATATATAGCATCTGTAAGACTTGTGGTTGCAATATTTAGCATGAAATGATGCAGAAAATTGTTGACCAGACTTAACAAAATAATTACATAAATTATTACAGCTAAATTATCAACATCTCTTTTCTTGCGGAGAAAACTTCAGTTTTGGTTTGTGTCTTAATCTAAGACATTTAAGTAAGGATGTGAAGATGGAGGAAATGACATGTACCTATTAATGTTTTATTTAAAACCATATGTACCTTGCATGTTTTCTGCATGTAAAACTAAGTGATAGAAGAAGATGCTTTCTCTTCTCAACTTCCAAGGGACTGAAGGATATAGAAGTTTTTCAAAAGACTGGTATATTTTTATTTTGGTTAGTATATATGGGATTCTAGAAACATTTCAGACAGAGGACACAGCACCTTCTCTAGAAATTTTATAATCAAAGAATATAAGGACAAACATAGATTAAGAAAAAGGGTTGCACTTCACAGGCAAAATGATCATTCTGTGAAACTATCTTCAAACTTCCTGTGAGAGAACCCAGGAGAAGGTATGCTTAGAGGTCTATTTTCATTTATTGATAAAAGACTGAAAAGGTTTCTGAAGAGTGTTGTAAAGTGATTATTTGCAGTTCTGGCTTAATAATGAAACTTCAGTGGTGGAGCCTTGTAAGAAAAGGGAAAGATGCCTGTTGAATATGGCACTTTTATCTTCTGCTTCCTAGGACACTGGTTTGTTCCAACCCTCCATCTGTGAACCACTTGGCATGGTATATATCCATTAGTGTAGACTTGAGAAGATGGAAAAGACAGACTGGATCCTCCTACACACTGTGACATGTTTTGCCCTAAGGCAATCCCCCCCCCAATTCTGCATATGAAAGAATTGAAGGCAAGATGTTGGTGTGTTAGCGGCAGTGGAGGTGGTGATATTTGAGTTGGTGGTGCAGCTCTAAGTATCTGTTGATCCCAAAATGTGTTGTTTGCCTGCAAAGCTATCACTTGAGGGTACAGTCTGTAAACGCATCTGCAATTTCCTGTTCAGTAGGAGGCATTTATGAGCATAAATGGATGGCATTCCCAAATAACAGGGCTGAAGGAAGTGGGCGTGACAATCACATGGCCATCTGCTTAATGGAACAAGTGAATTTTCAGCTAGTGCGGGGAAATAAGCAATTGTCATGGTTTTAAACACCAGATTTTATTATTTTGTTCAGTTTTCTTCCAAACAAATTATTTTGGGTCTATTTGAATTACAAATATTTAGAATGCTTTTCAGTAACTTATAAATAAAGTTCTATCAAAAAGAAGGAAAAAAATCAGCTACGAAAAATTGCAGTCAACCCTGACTGAATGCATAAACTCCAAAATGAACAAATAAATACAGAATGCTGTAAATCTCAGACAAATGCAGCTATAATAGAAAAAACTTATCCTGCCTGAATCCACTAATCCGTGCTTATTTATATAGCAAATATAGTTCAGAAACTCAAATCTAATTTGTAGCTCATAGTACGAATGAATATGAAAAGGCTGCTAAATTTGCTTAAATAAAAACTCTGACATTTCATACATTTTCATCAGAAGTAATAAAGAATTTTTTTCTACCTTTTAAAGTGTAAGGCAAACAGTTATTTTCAAATGCATTCCCATTTAAAGTTTTCCAGAGTACCAGTCTTCCAGCTTATGATCTTTATTTAAACCATGGGATAGAAATCAAATTTATCTGCAGTTTGAATGTAATTTGTTGACAAATGCTACTATGTCATTGTAGTGCCATTGTGTAACTAACTGAAAAAATGCTAATTCTGTTCTTTGGGATGTCTTAGATTTCTTAGTGTGTGGGGGGGATGGGGAGGTGCCCTAATTTCCTTGAGAATATTTTGGGCAGAACTTTGCGTATATATGTTTGCCAATACAATTGAAACCCAACCAAAAAATTCTGTAATGTTTTATTTTGTAAAATGACAAACTCTTTCACAGCTAAAGTCATAGGATAATTGTAATCCAAATGAAAAACACCCGAAATGGCAGCAAAGATGAATATAGTCTAACAATAATTTATCTCTGATAGTAATTTTCACCATAGCTTTGAAAAACACAAGGAGGAGGGAAGAGATTTAGCACCAGAGATGTGTCCCTATGGCATACATAAATGTCAAATATTTAGCTGGTTGCCCATCAAAGAACAGCCCTATTTATGAATTACTAATATAGAATTATTGTGATTGATTTTTGTTTCAAATAATCCACCAAATACTACAAATCCAGTAGATACATTGCATATAAGTATGAATTGTATATTCAGGTGAACACACACCTTTTGTATTTAAAGCATGCTTAGAGCCTTGGTTAATTGAATATATCATTTTTATAGATATAACTGTAACATGAAGTATGACCACCTAATTTATTACAAAAACAGCATTTAAAAGCTTTCTGAAGTTGCATTGCTTTATGCCTTTTCCACTTTCTGCCCTAATACTGAGCTGTGAAGGGTAGCTCTGTGACTCCTTTTTACTATGTTCACCAAACTTCTAACACATCATCCATCATCATAAAGATGAGCATAGGTTAGAAAGATGCCCCTTGAGGGGATGGAAGGGGGTGGAAAGTGAAGCCCACTCAGATATGGACAATGGCTGCATAGGGTCAAGTAGATGCTGAGGGCATGGTCAGTGCTAGATTCTCTTTAGTTTTGTTTCACTGAATTATCTGCACAATTTTCTTTTTCTGTAGCTGACCTCTTCCTGTCCTGGCTTTCTTAGTGTTCCCTTTCCTGTATTTTTCTTTTCCCTCCAAGTCCATAAACAAATATCCTTGCTCTCCTTGCCTCTGTTTTTACTAACCTCTACCTGAAAACTGTCCCTTCCATTGTTTTGACTCAAAACTAAACCCTATGAAAATTTTTGGAAGGACAGAATATTTTCTGCAGCCCTGCTGAGGTATAACAGGGGCATGGATTTAGAAACAAAGCTAGACTGTCTTTCTGTTCCTTTTCACAACATGGTAGAGTATAGTGTGTTGTGTTTTTTTTTTTCCTTTTCTTTTCTCTGCTTACCTGGTTACAGATTACCTTATGAAAAGGAATGAAGTAAGTTTGCCAGAGAATGAACACCACAACTTTCAGTCCCTGATATTCAGTCTTCATAATAATTATCAATGTTTGTCATTAAAATTGGTTACTGGGAAAATGTATGATCCCTTTGACTTTTTTGTATTTTTATTTCTCACTTAGCTTGAAATGTCAGATATCTGCAAATGGTATTGTGCTAGTAATTAAATCATAAAGAAACCAACCATGCTGCATAGCCTTGTCAGTAAAAACAATTGTTTTTACTATCTCCCTGTTCCTCTCCAGAGCAGGCTAATGTCTTTCAAAATTAGCACTGGAATTCTTTTTTTTTTTTTTCCTTCCAGATTGTCATATATTTAATTCTTTCATTAGTGCCTATTTCTGTTCTCTTATTTTTCCTTTCTTTTGGTTTCAATTATTTTTTCATGTCAATAGTTTCTGCTTTCAAAATTGTTTAATGCAAGTTAAATTATCCAAGTCATATAAAGATTTAGAACTTCAAATTAAGCCCATAATTTATCCATTGTGAAATTTTGCCATATTATTTAAAATGCGTGAACAGAAAGAATCACAGATGTATGAAATCACACATTTCAGTTCTGGTTTCATTAATATATAGCTACTGGAAGTAAGGATATCGGTGTGTGTATATATAGCATTACATATTGGAGTGATGTGGAAGTTAGCATATTCAAGGAATGATAAGGCTGTCAATCAAGAAAGGTTCGCTAATGAGTATTAAATTTGTATGTCTTTTCAGCTGTAGTCAAATCTTAGCAATGTACTGGAAAATAGAAAAGAGACCGGCAGATATCATGTGAATGAGGACTGTGAAAAATATCTTTCTAGTAATCTGCCAGCATGGCTACATATGAAGTTGATGAGGATGAGGTATCTAAAAAGCCAGTGTTTGATATTACATGGTGATATTCATTTGAATCAAAAGTTTGGTATTCATCCGGTCTACCTAAGGTAGTTGAAAATTAGATACCTAAATCTGTGTTAATTTTTCTGGGCCCCTGTTCAGTCAGTGGGGAGAAACAGGCACATCTCCAAGGCTGATGCTATTCCAGCACAGGTGCCTAAGACAGATTGGAGGAGGTTCACCAGAAATCTTGCATTCCTTGCAAGCCCTTGCAGGCTGTGAAAGGAGAGGGTGGGCAGCCCTTTCTGAAAAGTTAAACCTTTTCAAGACGTCTTGCATAAGACACCCAAACGTTGAGGATATTTGCTCGAGTTTTGTGTGGTGTGGTAAGGAGTTCATGAAAGATAAGGACATGCTGGAATATGTAGAAAGTTAAGGGAGTTTTATGGCTACAATCAAAAAGCTAAGAGAGAAATAAGACTGTGGGTTGTCCCTTGGGAGGGCCCAAAATTTTTATTTTGTTTGTTGGTAGCTGCTATGCTTCATGTGTATGTGGGGAGAAAATGTCTTGCATTTCTGCTGTGCTGCTGCTGCCCTTCTCCCTTAAGCTTTTTTCTTTGCCCTTTTGCAAGTAAACAAGTAACCACTTTTTGTCATACTTACTATATATCTAGTGTTTTTCTTCCTGCACTGCTAAAGTTTCCATCTTTGTACCATCGCAAAAACTGGAAGGCATCAGAAAGTGGTTTGCAGAGATTATCTCAATTCATTGCAAACAGAGGGTCTGATTCTGGTATCTTCTCTATTTCTCTGTGTGGGTAATCACCTGTACTGTCTGTCCTCTCAAACAGGACAGGATAAAGCTCCACAAAATTATTAAGAATGGCAGAATCTTCCCATCATCCTTGAGTGTGATTGTTCAGTTAAAATAATTAACAGGTAGTTTACAGGAGATGATGTAAAGAGAAGTTTTATGGCATGTCCTATTAGAAAGATTAAGATGGGACCATCTGAGACAGTGCAAGGACTCTTTCCTGATGTGTGGAGGTAGAGGCTATGAGTTTCCCTACCACAAATGTATGCGTGTACTCATGCTTTTTCTATCTGTATGGACTACTCAAGGGGTTGTGTGTGTGCACACAAGCACCAATACTTGTAAAATATAGGGAGGCAAATGAGGCTGCAGAAGTTCACACACACACACACACACAAATTTGAGGCCGGTAAAAGACTGATTGAGAAGTTATTACACAAATGGTTGATTTGCAGTGTTGGCTGCTGCTGGTATTTAAGGCATTCTAAGGATCCTGAGCCACTGTTGGCATTCACTGGCCACAGCTGGCCAGTTGGAGTGTGGATTTGTCACTCAGATTTCCTCTTTTGGGCTTTCTGATAGATTGGAAAAGTAGGACTTAAAATTAGTATTCAAGAAATGTGGCAATACAGATAACTGAGCAGCTCAAATCTAAAGCACTGAATTATTTTTTTGCAGTATATCATGCAAGTGTTCATTACTATTGTCTATTATGCATCTAATGGGAATCTCCGAATTGGGTCATTTCCTCATCCAGGTGCTGAGTGTGCAGTTAAGTCCTAATCATTACTAAGACTGGATTCAGGCCAAGTAATTTTGAGTATTATGTTTGGAAGCTTTGAGTTGCAAGTTGTCATTGAGCCCCTGTCATTTTCTGCCCCTTATACAAGAATTCAATGACATATTCAAATGATCACCACATGAAAGCATATTCTACCTGCAGATGATGTTCAGTTGCATATGTAGTTAGCTGCTAATGTGAGAGTGATGAAGAGGTGATTGAAACAGGCAGCAGAACCTAAAACAAAGGCTGATTCCAGGAAGTTTTCAGTTGTATCAGTAACAGATCACACCCGAGACAGAGACACTTCCTGTTTTTTCAAAGCTACAAAGCTGATGTGTGGTATGAGACAGTCACTGATCTTTGCCTGGTGTCCCTTGGCCTCTGCTTTTGCAGCACTGCGTAGCCTACAGAAAGCTTTTTGAACACAGATTTCAAGTGACGGAAACTGATGTTACTATTTTGACTTCAGTAGAACTACAGAGAATTGCACCAACTGTAGAACTAGCTAGATCCTCAACAATTTGGCATGAATAGATAAGTTTGATTACTTGGTCTCATTCTAGGTGTTTGTATTTACCCATAAGTATGTGCATGTAGACATATAGACAAGTATGGAATCACTGAGTTGGTGAACGTCTTCTGTTTAGTCACAAAGCGAGCAAATTTAGCCTTATTGAGGTAACTTATTACTTTCTTGTATTCCTATAGTCATGTTTTTAGTAATGGCAGATGAAGGTTGATTCCTGATGTGCAGTTTGACTTAGTTAAGCTTGCTTTTCAGAGCTAATTCATCCATTAGTGACAAATTGAATTTTTCCTGCTTTGACATGCTTCAAAATACATTTTTCATACACTCCCCCGTAGCTGAAGATTAGGCACACAGAAAAAGTGAATTGGAATGGAATGCATTTACCTTCTTTCCTGTTGTTATTGGCTGCAAGATATGATCCTGCAGCAACTGTCTCATCATCAGAACATTTGTTTCCCGTTGAGATTTCTATTGACCCTCCACTGAAGCTTTGTTTACAGCAAGAGCGATGAGCTTTCAGCTCGTCATTCGGTTTCGCCATATGGGACAGGCCCTGCAAACAGAGAAGATTGCTCAGGTCTCAAACCTGAGCAGGAAAAGCATTAATGCCAGCACACTGCCAAAAGCTAAAAGCACTTGGATAGTTTATGCTTTGGAAGTATCCCATTTTCTGAATTTACTGCACGGACTCCCTGTTTGTTTCTTTTCTTTCTTGTGTTGTTGTAGCATTTTATTTCTCTTTCCAGCTTTTCTTGTCACAGTCAAATTCCTTTTGTGAGGATCAGACAACTGCTGTCAGATTTATCTTTTTCTGCAGCTGATTTTAATTCAATGAGGAACAGGTTTTGAGTGAAGCTATATGGTCCAATGGTAGAAAATAGACACTCTGACAAAGATTGCTCTGTTTTTCCATAAGCCTCGATTTAAGGGTTGAAAAGGGTTAGATTCTGACTGACCTTGTTTTATACCTTTATTGTATGTTTGCAGCACTTAAAGCTTTTATCATCTTGGTGTGATGTCAGCGTGCTTCAGAGAGAAAATACTTAAACTCTGGGTCCAGGTTCTGGATTGAGAAGCTGTGCCTGAAATGAGCTTCATTTCAAAGGAAGTGAGCAGAGCATCTTACTGACTCCACTAGCTGTTGAATCAAATCTCTGGTACTTGACTACCCTCATCCCACCTCACCCTCCCTATAAAAAAAAGGAAGAAAACTGCACTGCTGATGTAAGGAAACAGTGATACTGCGAGTGAGGGAATGGACTGATGTAAAGGCTGCAGGCTCTGGGAAAATAAGAACATGTCATTGTGCTGCTTCAGTAACTTTTGGAAGAAACTGAATCAGGAGGTTTACAGCCTGGTCTCTAGTTGCATATAGTTTCCTCTAGAGAAGTAACTGGTGCTAGGCCTATAGCTAGTATATCCTATTCCTCACCCAACAGTGCCTCAATGGCAGGGACTAGTCCCTTGGTAGGACGTAGGCAGAGTCGAGGTTTAGTCGGCTCACTGTGCCCGTTTGCCTACTGCATATGCTGTGAGGCCATAGAGAGGTCCAAGCTGGAGCAGGATACGGGATCTGAGACGGACAGCCTTGCCTCTTTCATCACACGCTTCCTGAAAGCAGTTTGCTCTAAGTCCGTGTATCTCCTGTTGGGCAGTTACTAGCGTAACGCTTGGCTCGCCAATGCAGAAAGGGGAGCAGCAACCCAGCAGGGGCTGCCGCACGCCTGTGCAAGGCTGTGTGACACAGGTAGCTTCAGAGGGAAATGAAAAGGAAGAGCACTTCACACCTCCTTCTATGCCTGCTTGATGAAGATTGTGGCGGAGGGCAGTTCGTTGCTTTAACTGGCTGACGAGCTCAAGGGGTGATGAGAAGGTGGCTAAGCTGTGCTGCCACCAGGGCTTCAGCGTGGCCGGGAGATTTGGAGTGCTCGGTACAACTTCTGTACCCAATACAGCTGTGAACTTTGACAAAGGACAAAATTTGTATGCAATGAGCAAATACGATATATTGGGAAAGAGAGTGACTTTCTCGAAGGGACATAACGCATCACAAATGTCCTGGGTTTCTTTGGAAGAAGAAACAAGCCTGCGAATCTGATGATAAACTAGATATTTTAAAAAGTGTTTGAACTCACTAGAAGCTCTTAAAGAAATTAAGCTCTCATGTGGGAAGCCTTCTCAAAGATTGGGAAGGTATCCTGGGGGAAGGATTGCTTTGTACTGCTTCTGTTTTTTGTGCTTTTTTTGCTGTGCATCTACTCCTAGCCATTGCTGGAGAAAGATACTGGGCTAAACGGATGGATTTTAGGTTGAACCTAATAGGGCCATTGTTATGATGTAGGTAAATGCAGCATTTCAAATCTTGCCTTGTCTAGTTTTCTCCAAAATGTGATACTTTTAATTTCTGGAAATATTTCCCTTGAACAAACTAACTTATACTTCTTTTTTCATGATGCAGAGAAAAGATGACTTCCCGTCTTAGCTTAAGAATGGTAGACACAGAAAACTTAACATTTATTAAGGAGCGTTCTCTTACTGAGAAAGACTATTCCAAAAATAAATCTTTTAATTGTAGAAACTGAGAATACACCAGCATTAGTAATTAATATCATCTCAATTTGAACATCACACTGAAGCAGAATATAATTTAAGATTAGGACATTTCAGGCACTGTTAATTTTCATTTACTGACAATTTTTACAAGCATTGCTGTAACTTGTTTTGAGGGTAACTTTAAAGAATCTAACTTATCTAAATGGTTTGCAATTTTCAGGTTTAGCACGCATTAGAGCTGCTATTTGAAGAGCTTTTCAAAGACTTTAAGACTGTTGTTTTAGTATAAATCATTTCTAATCCCTATTGTTAAGAAGTAGCTGTTGTATTTTTAAAAGCTGTGTTACAGTTTTTAAAATAGGTTAGGAGGTCATCTAAGCTTTCATTTTTTCCTGAAGAAGTTGTAATAACCTCTAACCTATCTGAAGAGACTAATGAATTAAGTGTAACAGCTGAATGTATTGTGTGGGTGGATGCCTGCTGCTTGTGCTGGTGGTAATCCCTGCAGGGACTAATTTATTTTGAAAGTGGCAGCTAGCTGGGAAAGCTGACTTTCAGTAGAATTTACTTCAAGAATTCACTTTTGCTTCACTTTAATGGATCCTATCACATGTTAAAAAGGAATTTTGAGAAGTAATAACAGGGCATTGCTAATGTGAAGGTTCCATCTGTGAGAGCAGTATGATTGTTGATTAAGCGCTGTGGTATTTGCAATGTGAAATATTAGGCAACTTTAAAGCCAATTGTACTAAGTTGTTCCTCATGAATATTTCCCGAGAAAATTGAGGTCTGTTGCTCCCGTATGGACTGATGTAACCAGTCGTGACCTGGGTTCAGTGTACTTTAGCAGTACTGCTTTGTTAGGAGCACTGTTCTGAGAACAGGTTACAGAGGCAGACGCTGGGTTTGCAGTGAACTTGCAGGTGCTGTAAAATGGGCTCAAGACTTAGCTCTTAGCAGGCATCTTAAACCTACTGCTGAGACCCAGTAGTTTTCATGCTGCATAAGTGCAATACAAGCCAGAGAGATCTCTGTCCCTCTGATGGTGTAGCTAAAAAGGTCTGGTCCCATGAATACGTGCAGTTTTAGGCCCCAAGCCAAGAGAACCTTGTGTAGGAGATTGTGCAGCCTGTTTTAAAATAATACATGTGTTCTCTTCATGCCAAAAGGTGTCTCTTGTGTAACTGTAAGACTGTGGAATATATAGGTGGTATCAGTGCATCCACATTAGAGTTGCATTAGATGTACATCAGTGCATCTAATAGGATCTCATCAGTACTGAATATTGCAGGAGGGTACAGCAGGTCACAGTAGGAATTTTGGAATGAAAGACAGCTTGTATAAAGAGTAGGTACTCACTCTGAACTAAAAGAAAAATAGCTTTAATTAAATTAAGCCTTTTCTTCTGTATAAGCTTCAGTTTGTGAATAGCATTTCTATTCCAATGCAGCTTTCCAAGTCCTACTACCTTGGATAGACATATTATCTTTTCCAAAGCAGCAGAGCAAGTCTTTAGGGTTGAAGGCAGCCTACATGGGAAGGTGATGAATTTCTTTTCCTCTGATAATATGGCAGTGCAGCATTTCTTAATATATACTGGAAAAGATGAATATCTGCTGTTGAATATGGCAGTGAGCTGAAATTCTTCTCTGTTCTGCTCCCTTCCTACTCAATATATAGGGAAGAACCTGATTTTAAGGGATTATATTTTATCCATGGATGTTTTCTTTTTTCAGTTCGTAAAATAATGACAGTAGTTGATTGTATGAAGTAAACATTTAGAATCATTGTTGGATTATTGAGGAGAGAATTTTATGGAGAAAATTTCACATATGTCAAACTTCCTGCAGCTCTTGTGGCCCCTGTGGGCATGTTAGAAGGCTCTTTGATAAAATGCCAGTGACTTTGAAATATTAAAAAGCAGGAAATATGAGTTACTGCCTTTCAAATGCTGTGCTGGTCATTTATTTATAAAAGACCAAAATGGGTATAAAAGGGGAATGCTTTCATATAACGGCATTCAGAAATATCACTTGTCCAAACCTTACTGTTGAACTGGACTACTCTGTACCCTTTCCACCAGGTAAATCGGTGCAATCGGGGTTAGCTGGGAGGAAAGCGGAGACCTGTTCCACTTGCTGCATGTGTCGGGCTCCAAGCAAACTCCAGCCGGGGCAGAGTTTGGCTGAGGAGGCAGCGCATGCCCAGGGGCAGGCAACCTTGGGGAGGCATGGGGAGCCTTCGAGGCAGAGCTCTACATACAGTTAGGCTATATGGGGGCAGATGTGCACACGCACCATTGAGATATAGCTAAGAGTTAAGGCAAAAGCCTTCAAAGCGTGTGTCATTGGCCTTGAGATGAAAACAGCTTCTTTTTCCTTGCACTGGCCCTTTTCTCAAAGGAGGAATGAAAAAGGGCTTCCTGACTGGCTCTTTCTGAGGTTATTTCTGCTTGCAGGTATAAATGAAACATGTGAATAGTATATCACCCTGGTATGAAAAGTTAGTTGTATTCATAAGCCTCTATAGGCCATGGGGCTATCAGTTTGTACAGGTTAGTTGCACAGAGCTTTCTCATTTTGCGGATGCTGAATTTCAAATTTTGGACCTTCCCTTTATATTTTCATAATCTATTTTTAAGTACAAAAATGTCTTTTTATAAATTGCACTGCATCTGTCCTGCCATTCTTGTTTGTATCTTGTGCTAGCATTCTTCTAATGCTGAATACAAAACTACTGGCTTCCCCTTTCCCTTTCAATATTATGATCAACAATTTGGTGAAATACCCCTATTTAGAATATAATACGCATTCATCATAAACTGAACCACTTCTTTCCCATTTTATTTCCTCTCCAGGGCAGCTGTTCTGGTAATAATGCAATGGTAATAATGCAAATGTCTGCTTACAGAGTCATTGCTCCCACATTTCTCACGCAATATTAGTTGGCAGGTTAAAAACTACTGTAGCTATTTTGTAAGTGCTGTGGTGACAAAGATAAACCTCAGGCTAATGTACTGAACAAAATCAGTCAGCTTGAGTGAGCCTTCTTGTTTAAAAATCAGATAATGATGATCTTAGTTCTAATGTTTTAAATTATGTAGTAGAAAAAGAGCTGGATGCTTCCACATATAGTTAGCTCTTAATTGTCATCTTCAGTGGCAGTGACAGGATATGCCAACATTTATGATGGATATAGAGGTTGTTTAAAAATTTCTTTGGGTGACGATCTGGAAAATCTATGTTTGCTTACGTTGTGAGGGATAACATCTGGTTTGTCTGTCTGTCTTAACAATGGGCACCAACTATATTTTATCATGATGCAAATTTCCCAGGGAAACGGGAGGTGTTAATCCGTAAATTACAAATGTTTTTCTTCCCCCCTCCTCCTTTCTCTCTTCAGAGTAAGTGGTTTTCTGTAATAAAAAGCTGTGCTTGGAGGAAGGCAACAGCTGGGTGGGCAGGGTCCACCACAGCCAGATGTGAGGCTTCTGTGCAAGTCTCGCTGCAGTCATTGACCAGGGCCTAAAGGGATTATGTGAGGCTGAAGTGCTAGTCACCGCAAAGCCTCAGGGCGTTGTTAGACCTCCTGTACAGTTCTTGCCTCCTCTTAAATTAACAATCGTTATGTGCTTCTTGGTATTTGTACTCTGTTGGAGGAACACATTGTATTATGCAGGCAACTTTTCAGTACTGCTTGAGGTGATCTATTGAAAATAGGTTATGTCTGTTAGTATGTCCATAGCAGAGGTTGTCTGCTGTGCATGTTAGTTATTCTGTGTTGGCAAGCCATTCTGCTTAAGTGAAATAGCGTCTCCCTGGTGCTTGGATGTTTCTGTCTATAGTAGATGTATATGCTCATGTGGTGCTTTCAGTCCTTGTGCCTGGTTCCCTTATCCAGAGGAAAATGAGCTTCTATTTAATGACATTTTCCCATCATTCATTATAAAAGAGAAAGGAGCCTAATGGCTAAATCATGGGTCAGAAACGGATGTTAAGAGTTCCTTCCAGTGATGCCACGTGGCTTTGAGGAAAGCATAGAGATGCCTGTTTGGAAATTAAGGCAAAAAAAGTTACGTTCGATACAATAAATATTCTTCTTTTGTGGTCATGTTTTCCAATGAAGCCAATGGGCAGAATTGTCCTGCATAGCCTTGTTCCCACAGAGGACGTATCTGTGTGGTTACTGATGTACTGCATACTACCGTGCCAGCCTAAAGTCCTATGTCACCACCTCAAAATGTCATTTCCATTGCAGGAGAATTGGAAAGATGCAGGAATATCCAGAATCTGTGTCTTATGCAAGAGCAAGGCTTGGACTGCTATGTCTGAGAAGCCCCACATGAGTGTAGTAGCTCTGTGTACGCAATAGAGAAAATTCAACTGACAATATCAGTGGAAGCAGATATAACCTGCTATATCTGTGCATCTGAATGCTGTACACCTGTAAATGGGGAGGGCGAAAAATATATTTTATTTTGATATGGTGAAGTTTTAGTAAAGAAAGTATATGAATTCAAAAAAAAAAAATCATGAAACTGTCCAGCCTGGAGAATGGTCTGGTGTTAAAATACAGCTCATACTCTAATGATGCTAACTTGTAGGGAGCAGTTAATGAATACAGGCTCTGGCGAGCACAATTGCTGCACCCAGTGCAGCAAAAAAAATTTAGCTGGGGGATCATCCTGGAAGGCAGATGGTGGAAACCCCATCATTTTCTTGTCTAATTATAATGGATTCAAAGCAGTTGTAATGCATTGCTTGGCTTGAGATGGGAAGGCTCTGAACAGGATCTGCATCTGGGCTGGAGGGTAAACTGTGTCTAGCACTCATGGCTAATAACATCTCCCAGAAGATCCTCCCCAGGGCTTGTCCAGACCCCCTCCAAAATACATACATTTCAAGACTGGCATCTAACTAGGACCATATTTCATGGGAGCAGGTTTCTAACCCCAAAGCAGAAAGTGATTCCTGGTATGGAAACGTTGAGGAATGTGGGAAGAGGCAGATCCAAGTTCTGTTCAGATCCACTTTAATCCTAACTTACTGTTCCCATCTCTTAGGGCTCTTTAGTAAAGGAAAATGATCAACTCTGGCTAAGGTATCTGGAGGACCAGATTCTTTAAAAGACCTGAGTGTTCAGAGCTACTTGTTGGCTTTGCTGTGAACCTGTCAGATTATTCATAACCCACCTGCCCCCAATGAAAGCAATCAAAATGTCCTGTGAGAAAGTGGCCATAGAGAAAGCAGAAATATTGTGTAGGACTGTGTCAAAAGATATACTGCAGACATAGCTATAATTGTGTGGCAACTCTGGGCTGCAAGCTGTCATAACGACGACATTTTGCAACATAATTTTGTCAGGAAATAGTTTGCACCAAATAAACCACCAACTTTTGGTGCCTAATATATGTAATTTAAACCTATTAAATTTGTTTTTCCTCATTTACAGCAGCACCACCAGCAAGCAAAACAGTGATTGTGTCATTAAAGCTTCCCAGACACAGTCTCTGCCAGAGCCTACACAGACACTGCCATTAAGGCTCCCTGAGAGACTGCTCTGAGAAGCAGAAAATGTGCTACGTTTTCCGGATGTCCTCATACGGCTGAATGTGAAATTAGACTTATTGTTTGAAAGCAAAGCATGCATATAATGAGCCGATAAATAGTAGACATCAACTGTGGTACTGACTCTTGCAAAACATATATCATTCACTCTTTCCCCATTTTGTATTTAACACCATAGAATACTTGCTCTGCTGTTCCCTTGCTGTGGGATGATCACAGGTTAGTTATTAAATCAAAATGAAGAAACAGTGCTTTTTATTTTCTCTGATCTGGAAGATTCCTTCCTGAGAAGTCTTGACTTTTTTTTTCTCTTTCGCTAGCTGCTTCTGCATGGTCTATAGGGTACACTGCAGTACAATATGAACTAAATTCTATGCTACCTAAAATGTATATTTTTTCCTTTAACTTTTTTCAATCACCCAGACAATTTTGTTTCTGAGAAGTCAAGGTAGACTTTGAGTCAAACTTGCATTTAAAAAATCCTAGCCAATCTGAAAGGTATATTTTCCTTGCAGGCTGTTGGAGGGTTCTGAAATGTTTTTAAAAGACTTGGAAGACTTTGAACTTGAAATCAAACCTGAATTTTTTTCTGAATTAGCCGTGCTGTAATTGGCAGGGAACCAGGCAGTGTCTTCGTGTTGTTCAGAGGTGAAGCTCTGAGCTTCGTTTCGGAGGTCGCTTTATTTCAGTGGTGTTTCGGCTAGCGCTGGTGTTACCTTTTTGATCTGCGTCTGAATTTAAGCCTGTATAAGGGGCCATTGTTAATAACTAGAGGGGAGGCAGTCTCATACCGATAGCTCAGAGAA
Source organism: Apteryx rowi (assembly GCF_003343035.1). Classification (NCBI taxonomy): domain Eukaryota; kingdom Metazoa; phylum Chordata; class Aves; order Apterygiformes; family Apterygidae; genus Apteryx; species Apteryx rowi. The sequence continues at coordinate 3,100,445 of NW_020450916.1, read as the reverse complement.
GTATTTTTAGCTGGGGCTTGAAGATGGCTTCCTAATTTTGTTCCCATTTTGGGAGCATGCTTGCTGTGCGTTAACAGCCCCATCTGTGGTTGTGGCAGTTTCAAGTGTCTGAAGAGAGTTCAGTTTGGTTCCCTAAAAGGGGGCAACATCTTTGCTGTTTTATCTCTCTTTCCTGAGGTATAACGTTCTGCATAGTGACAAACTGTGCAACTTGCAAATGATGCCGGTAAATGATCTGAAAGTACAAAATAGCAGAAGAAAACACTTTTATCTTGAGGTGAAATCCGGGCTAGCAATGCATTTTGTAACGATCACTCCTAATGTCTTCAGTCCAATGACCTGAGACTTATCTAAAATATTTCTTTATTTCTAGCCTTGCTTTTAGAGGGAGACTGCTTTATACCAGTTAACAGGCAAAGCTAATTTTGAGGGTCTGATTTAATTAAAATCACAAAGTCAAAGATATTGATGAGATACTGGCTCTGCTACAGTATTCACTCTCCCTGTTGTCTGCCTGCACCCTTCAGTGCCCACTTCTGTGGTACAGTTAGACACAACTGCTTTTCAAGTATCTCTTGTGGTTAAAGAGATTCGAAGGAGTGACAGTGCTCCTCAGCTTCATAGGGGGGACTGAGCTGAGAAAGGCCTCTACTTGGAGAGGTCAGTCAGGTTGCACATGCCTTTCCCTGCTAGGATTTCCATATTGAATAGAAGTCTTCAAGAATGGAGAAAAAAAGTAATACTTCCATGGTTAGTGTATTGCATGGGTTATTTCCCTACTAGGCCATAATTTCGGTGGTGATCTAAACTTCCCAAGAGGAAGAGAAATTGTCTTGGAGATTCGAACGCGGTGCAGGTTGTGCGGCAGGAGTGTGGGATGCCCTGTCTGGTGTTGTTGCTACTCCTGGATTAGGCAATGCCTCTGGGACGCAAAATTTCTGCATTTCCAGTGGATTGCTTCAGTGTGATTCCCTCAGCTGGAAGGTGATGCTTTCGGTCTCTGCTGTGTGAGCCTTGCTATGTGCTTTGCAAGAGCAGTGCCCTGTCCCATCCCGCAGCTGTGGTTGGGACCCTTTTTTTGGAGCCTCAAGACGGGTGACTGAGCTGCAGAAAGAGAGGAAAAGGCTTTTTTGGGGGCTGGGTGTAGGTGATTGTGATTGTGCTGGCAGTTTGACTCCTCTGCAATGAGGAGGAAAAAAAATGGGGGGGGGGAAGGAGGAAAAAAGGAAAGAAAGTTATTAGGTAATTCACAAATAGTAAAAAGAGCTAAAAGAACTGAACCCCTACCCCCCTGCTTCTTTCTCAATAGTTCCCAAGCTCAAACAGTGGCTCTTGAACAGTTTTGCTATTACATTATCCCAGGTTGTGCAAACTGTGCTATTTAGATTTCTCAGAGCTGGGACTTGTCATTTGTTTGGATACAGTTCACTTATTGTACGCATTTGTGTCAGCAGCTCTGGATAAATGATAAATAAGAGTTTAGAGTTTGCATATTCATAGAATTGCTATCTAATCTGCCTCCTCTACCGGGTGCAGAGGAAGTTAGAATAATGAAAATGTCTGTGAATAAGCTCTGCTTTGAAACCAGAGATATTTTTTGGTATGAAAACAAATGCATGCCTCCAAAAGGCCATATTGTTGGATGAAAAACTAGAAAGGTTTTCAGCATCAGCCTTTTGATTTCTTCAATCTAAGCCATTAAATTAAAACCTATTTTTTTAGAATGAATGCAAAAGAGCATGAGCATTACAGATATTAGCATTCTATTATCAGTCTTATTTGAAACGTGTCCATACCAGTTTACAAACAGAAGATTGGAGCCTCAGCTTGTGAATATCTGCATACTTCTATGGACTTCAGTTTGAGCTGTATTTCCACCTTCAATAGAGTTTGAAGAAAAAAATTAATGAATCCCCCCTTCCCACTCCTCACATCAAACATGATCTCTGTTGCTCTCAAACGATCATCCAGTTCAGAGAAGTTTCTCTGTTCGGGAAAGCCACATGTAATGCCTGTTTGGGCATAATGGAAATGCTCCACAGCAGTGTTGTGAATATCACTATTATTTCTAAAATAGGTTTTGATTTGTTTAAAAAATATATAACAAGTAGATTTACTGGTTGCATATATCTGAATAAAAATGAAAACAAGAAATATGACTGAATTCATTTAGTAGTTTTACAATCTTTTAAATCTATTTTTAAGTAGTTTAAAAATATAGAATACAAATGGAGTTCATTTATTTAACTATTGTATCTTAGAAATGATGAATTTTGTCAAAATTTGTAGTTCATTGTGGTTATATGTTATGTACGGTTATGTATACTGTTTTTCCTGAATATGAAAAATACGCTTCTGTTTTATGTTTGTCTTCCTTGCTATTCTTCATCAGCATGAGTGTTTACTGGAAATATATTTCAAAGTCTCCAGCAGATGAGTTTCTTGAAAGGAATTTGACTTGTGTAGCAGATGCTTCCACACATAAGCAATCATGGAACAAAAACACAAGTTGCTTATCCTATTCTTTCACAATTAATCAATGCAATTTGGTTAGTATATGTTAAGGGCTTAATCCTCAGATAGTGCATGCTAGTGATTATAATTCAAGATTGCCATGAACGTTCTGAGAATTAATAGGTCTTTACATGCAGACTCTGCATGAAGCAGAGGCTAAATTGATCTTACTTTGTTCATAGGGAATTAGTTGCTGAAAACTTAATGCCACATATTTGCTACACAAATAATTTTTTTTCTTTAAGCTATGGATGTTTGCTTATTGCTAATGGTTTGTAAAATATTTACACTTCAATGTCACTTTATGTAAGAGGATATGACTGCATCTATGTCCTTTCTCATTTTTGTAATTTGTAAAATTACAGAAGATTTTGTAAAATGAGATCTTCAAATTTACTGAAGAAGTCCAGAAGTCGCACAGAAGTGGGAGAAAGATGATTACTGGGGTAATTTCTGTATGCTTTGTAAGATAGCACCAGTTTTATCCAGAAGGGCAGGTAAAAATTCCAGAGCATGACTAAAATTATAATCACCTGGTGTTGTTAAACAGTGACAACAGCCACATGTAAAATATAAATCTTGGAACCTCTTGTCTGCTGCCCATCAAGCTTTCTAACCTGAATACATGTATTTGCATGTGATCTTTAAACCTCACTGTTCCAAAGAAGCATGAATGGAGTTGCAATATAGCCAGATGCTGGGGTGTCTGGTTTTAGCCTGATTAGGAGGATTAATATTTGACAAGAATGACCATATGGTCGTGAATAGAAACTGGAACAGTCTTGAGTTAAATCCTTGGAGAAAAGCTCCTCAGAACTTTGGGGCAGTTTGGATCTAAAATTGGAGCCCAGTTTTCTCTCTTTGCTTCCAATGATCTGAATATAAGCTTGCAGTGAAAGCCCGTTTAATAGAGTTAAAAGTGAAAAATATGATTGGAGCTAAGTTTGAGTATTGCAGGACCCAGTGCTTGCAGTTTCTCTTTCATAATGCAAGTAAGTTGTGATTTTCATCATTTTGGTCATCCAATAATAGCATAGATAATTGTGACTTTTAAGCACTTTCCTGAAGCGGTGAATGAACGCACAAAGGCAGAAATTCTAACAAACAATGTTACAACAAAAAAAAGAAGAAACAATATGTTTTATTATATTAAGATAACATAAAATAAATAACAAAGAATAAATGATGATAATGATAAAGTACTTTCTCAAGACATCTAATTTTGAAATAATTCCCAGGTGTGTGAAGAAAGAACAAACTCAAAATGAAGATCTGAAAGCAGAAAGCTATGGAACTTATTGAATGAATATTCTACCCTGCAGGGGGGAATTAAGCGCTTGGAGAAATAAGGTATTGAGTGATCAAGAAGTGTTTTAAGCATTTTGGCTGACACAGCAAAGGCATTGTGGAGACAATAACTGGAGGGGCTTGTCAGTGCTTTCTGTAGTGCTCTAGAGCAGTTATAGAAAATAAATCAGGAAACTGGTTTATGGACAAGGTTGTGAGAAAGAATTTGAACTGCTTGGAGATTTTAACTGTACAATTATTGACTGAGTGGTGTAAAAACTTTGGAAGGGGATAATTTTTTCAAAGCATGAAAACTTTGGAAGGGGATAATTTTTTGAAGCATGAAAGTGTAATTTTATGTGCAATATGCTAGAGAGTGACACAATCTATTTTGGCCCTAACCTTTGTAAATGAGCCTACTGTGATAGACAGTGCTGAAATTGTGGCTGTCTAGGCTTTTCTGCTTCAGATGTCATTATATTCGACTCTGTTGCAAAGGCACACTTTTGAGGAACAGCACAAGTGGGAATTTTGCCTTCAGGAAAGCTGACTTTGAGTAAATGTGAAGTGCCCTAGGGATTTTTCATTGGAGTTCTGTAATGTGTTGGAAATAAAGACATAAAGCTACTTTTTAAAATAGAGAAATAGGTAGGTCTGAGGGAAAATAAATACTTTTTTTCCACCTGGGAAAAAAAACAGCAATATCTAATTGCCCAGAATCTGAAATGGAGTAGCCAGAATGTACATAGCTAAAGATTTGATGGTGTAAAGATTTTATGGTTTAAAAAAACGGACAGAATAGGACATTTTAAGAAATAATCAGTTTGAGAAGTAAAAAGTTGTACTCAAATGCAGAGTAAGTAGATAATGGAAAGGTTGATGAAGATTTACTCATTTTAATGGTACTCTAAGCCTTAGTTAATTTATTTTTTTTCCACTCCTGAAGAATCTGGATCATTGTTTGAGATTATAGGTTAATGTGAAGAAAAGGATATTTCTACAAGCATATCTGCAGAAGATTGTTATAACGCATGATCAACTTTCTGCCTTTTTATGAAGCAGGCAGAGTAGCAAAGGTTTGTTTTGGATAGCAAAGAAATGAAAATGGTTGCTTATATGAAGACTGTATGTCCCAAGGCAGCTTTCTTAGTTCAGAAAATGTAGATCCTTATTTTCTTAGCTAACTTTCTGTAAAAACTGAATAATGTGCTGAATCATCTGATTCCAGGAATGCTCATGTAACAAATCAGAGTTGAGTTGTCAAAACGTATAAACCCCCCCCACACACTTTTTTCCTGAACAGTTCATGAGATTGGACAATTTAGACTGATTGGCTTCAGCCTTAATTGCTCCCTCTCCCTTTTCTTTATTTTTGTTAATTATACTTGAAAACCAGTTAGGTTTTCTGGAAGCTGATAGTGAGTAGCATTATCTAGAAGCTATAGAAAGCTGAAAATTGCTGTGTCAAACTGTTGTGGAATACTTGGCAATGTATTTGTCTTCCTTTTGAGCACTGGAGAGAAATAATCCAAGAAGGAATCTGTTGACAGGTGATGTCGAAAGGCAGTTCTGGATATGGTACAGTAGAGGAGAGCTAGTTTTAAAGAGTTGCGGAGAAGATGTGTGAGATGAACAAAGTTATGGAATAGCTTCTGAATAAGGAATAATTAAGTAGGTTAGGGCTGGAGCCCAGAAAAGAGAAAGCTTAGGCAGAAGTCAAGTTTATAAAATCAGGGGTGCCAGGGAAAAGGTGGACTGTGATTGCTTCTGCCTCTTCCAATGCAAGAACTAGAGGGCATTACATGAAAAGACTAGTCATAGACTCAAAACAAGAGAAGATGCTTCCTCGGGCAACATGTACCGAAGCTGTGGATTCCCAGCCACAGAGTGCTGGGGCATCACTGCTGCATGCTTGCCTGTTCTTTAGAAAATATTACTTCCATGGTAGATAAAGGAATTTTGAGGACATGTCTTTAGATATTAAAATAATATTACTTAACACATAGAGATCTGATAGCTTTTCCAAATATATTAAAGAACTTGAATATGTGATTAGCTATAAGCTAATGAACAATGCTGGGGAGAAAATGGGTTCGTTGCCTTACAGAATTTTTGAGACTTCCAGAATGCTTTTCTTCATCAGAAGAAGGTGAAGAGTTTATCAGACTTTTTTTAATATATATTTTTTCCCCTGAGGAGTAATAAATCAAATGAAGTGGCATGTTTGGGGGGAAGAAAAAGGAAAAAGCATTTCTTTTTGACCTACTATATCCATCTTAGCAAAAGGTTTACTGTGGCTGTTACACTTCCGTTGTGAATTTTGTTTTTAAGTAGTCTGTTTTTCTAAAGAGAAAATATTTCTTCAAAATGCCCCTGAGCAGCTTTGTGTGTGAAAAGACTCCTTAGAAAAACAGGCTTACTGAAATGTTTTGCTTAGTTAAAGCCTACTTCAAGGCATTTAATAGGTGGCATGGGAAACTCATCAGATGTGGAGAAAAGAATTGTACATCTTTAGTCAACAAGTTAATTAGCTTAGTTAACAAGTTAACTTAGTTAACTAAGTGGATTCAGAAAAGCTTTGCGTATTTGTTGAGCAGAAAGTACTTAAGCGTTACAATAATAAATGCATTGTTACTCCACTCCTTATAAAAAGCCACATTGTCTATATTCTGAATCCCAGTATGCGAGCACCATAAATAATGCAGTAATGTTAGCTTTGCCAACTAAAGCTGCTCATAGGGTTGTTGGAGGGTTTGTTCTGACCGGGTAAGATCTAAATCGGAACACCAGGGACATTTGGCTATGCTAAAACTACTGGTAACAATAAATATCAGAAATAAGTATCTATTTCATAGTGGTGATTTCTATTTCATCTGATTCTTTAGGTGGATAGAAGATGAAATTGCAGCCACATTTGTAATGTTAAGGCTTGGAGCAACAAAAACAGGGAATATTAAATAGGCAGCCATAAAACTTGAAGACTGGGGAAAAGATTTAGAGGTCATGGGGGGGGGAACTTTGAGGCTATCAGGCCACTGTATAGGTAAAGCAAAAAGAAAATAGAATGCAAGGTTATAACAGTGAGAATACTAGTGGGATGGATGAATCCTCGCTGATATAAACTGGCAGAGATCCACTGACTTCAGTGGGGCTGACAGCTTGCACCAGCTCTATGAATACTGGGTCATATCCAAGGCTTCAAAAAAGCAAGGTTAAGCCTATTAGCTTTTTTGCCTTTTCTCTTATCTCCTTCCAGGAGCTTATAAATTTAGCTTTAAAAATAGGACAATGTACTTGCCATTGTTTTTAAACGTTAAAAATTAGCTTTTATATGTCAGCTACATATAGAAAACTTCTTTGTTAACTACCAGTGGAAACAAGAGCTATCTAACACAGTTAACCTGAATGATGGAGTCTTTGCAACTAATTAATTTTACTGACATTATTAAAAGTTATGAACAAACACTCTGTGCTGCACTGTTCACTGACTCTCATTGTGGGGGGAGTCTAGCGGATCTCCAACACATAGGGACTGCCAGGATAAATCAATTGATTCGTGTCCTGTGTGTGGATGATCGGATGATTCCAAGATGGACATCCTGGGGATTGGAGCATGAAGCAGGAAAAGAGACAGAAGAGTCTTATTGCAGTAAGTGCAATAAATGGCTAACTGCAGGGATTTTATATCTACCTCATGCATGATTGCCTAATTGCCACATTTTTTATACGGTGCTCATGTTCTCAGAGATGTACTTAGTGAAACAAAGAGACAGGGATCACAGATCTTTCTTGCAGCATGATGCAAATCTGGACTTTATTATGTAAATATAAATTTAAAAGGCCTGGTGCTCAATCTCTTGATTTTCTTGCACATGGAGTACTTTGTAAGAAAGATCTTGCTTTTATGATAAGCTCAGTTAGAAGATCAGCAAAAGCACAGTTTCCATACTTCTGAGTTCTGTACAGGTTTCTTCCTGGAAGTAGGTCTGTTGGCTTTTGAGCTATTCTTCTCCATTCCTTTCCCCATGGTTGCATTTTAGAGCAATTTCCTTTTGTGTCTTTATTAAAGTACCCAAGCGATGAAAGAAGCATTGTTAATATGTCTTTTTCAAGTGAAATGTATTTAACTACTGACACTTTGGATTAAGGATAAAGTCCAAGCAGAGACAGAAATTAAGATCTGATTGGAAATCTTGGAGTCTGCGTAACCAGGTTAAATGAAAGTTGAAGAGGTTTTGATCTTACATTATTTTATAATGGCTTAGATTCACTTCCTTAACCCAACAGTTTTAATTACATAGGAAGGAATACCCATTCATACCCAAGAAGGTAATTGGCTAGTTATATTAGCCAATTACCTCAAACTTTTGGAACAGTGAACTGTTAAAGAATGTGATAAGTGGGCTGTTACAGATGGCTTAGAGCTGGGCTTTCATTCCCATATTAGCTTGTGGAATTGGAAAGATTTGGTTGAAAGAAGATYGAAAATATATCCAGATGTTCAGCCAAAATACTGCAGTACAGAGAAGCCTCAACATGTGCTTATAGATTGTTTTAACACGACTTCTTCCAAAGTGGGGCTGTATTGACAACTGTGTAGTGATAACTGTCCTTCTCTTTGTCCTTCTATGTATATCCATAGTTTGTAGAAGAAAAGAAAGGAAATAAGGAAAACAAAGGACAGCCCTGAAGATCAAGTGAGAGATTTGGTGTATGTGTGTGCACAGTTAAAGGACGCAAAATATAAATGATAAATGCACATGTTCCTTTACTCCTTAAGTTATAGTACGTAGTCTGTTGTTTATCTCTTAAAGCTACTTCTTATTGCCTGCCAACAGGAGTTTAAACGTGCCTCTGAGTTAGTGACCGTTGCCCATGGGCTCAGACAATGGCTGCTGCTTTGAAAACTGGAGTTGCTGGATTTGTTCCTCACAAATGAAGAAAGCTTAAGTGTGCATTTATTCCCCTTTTCTCCTGAAAATTCCTGGTTTCTTGCCCATTAGGCCGAGTTTGACTTTTTCGCATTGTCTAATAGTGATCTACTGAAGAAGTCCCTTGAACACCTGGGTTTCAAGCCTGCTGCTCCTTTTGGCTTGTATTTTTCCATTCCTTTTAAACAAATCAGGAAGGCTGTTTAAGGAATACAAAAAAAACTAGAGCAAATGGGAAGGCAGAACACCCTTGGCCTGGTTTCAAATTACATTTTTCCCCATGCATGTTAATGCAATACGATAGCACAAACTGTGTTGAACAGCCTTTCCTGCAGGGCGCTCAGGATAGAAATATAGTCAGTACAGATGCTTTGGGTGCGCGCGCACACACACACACACTCTTACTTTTTTTCTCACTTTATAAAGGTGAGTTTTGTGATGGAGGGCAGAACTGTTTGAGGTTGTAGAAAGTTTATGAATGCTAGGAGAAGTATTTGTTCCTCTTCCTAAGCATTGTCACAAGTTTCTGGCTCAAAACAATATTCACAGACTTTGATTTCAGCTGGAGTGATGTAAAATTAAAAACAAACCAAATCAACAATAACAAATGGGAAATAATGAGATTAATAGTGGTTTGTTTACTAGCATTATGAAATCATGAAAGCAATTGCTATTTAAACTAGGCGGCTATTTCGATTCTGACAAAGAGATGAAGCAGGAAATGCTGTTACTTTAGAGTAAGAGGTCTTAAGGTTGTTATTCTTGTGTCCTTTTTGCATTGTCTCTCATTCAAACAGCCAGCTGATTTGTTTGAAGTAAATACTACTTTTCTTTGCTGCTTGCAAAGTACTGTTTGAGTTCTTTGCTGATACTGTGCCTGGGAGGCCTTAAGACAATATGGTTCACGGAAATAGCTATTGGATGTGCCTTGCACAGGAGTCCCTGTAGAAACAGACAAATCCTGTGGTCTAGCAATGCAACAGTAATAATGTTTATGTCACAGTAGATTGCAAGAGGCTGGACCAGTTTTCAGTGATTGACTTGTGTACTTGACACAATGCGTTTTAGAAGTGTGAAGTTAAGAGTGCGTGTGGCTTGCTCTTCCAAGACGCATCTCATCAATTATTTGTGGTAGGGGGAGTTGAACTCAGTTCTTCCAAAATGTCTAAGCTCACTTAGACCTTGATTAATATTCCAGTGTCCTAGACGGTAGCAATTCCTTGCATAATACAACAGCTGTCCCTTGTAGCCCTTGTGCTTGTGCTGTGTGTAGAGACAGCTGGTCTTACACCCTTGAAACCCAATGCCAAGCACTGAACAGTTGTGCAGACTAAAGCAGCCCTAACAAACATCTCCTTGAGGACCCTCTTGTCTATTTAGACTGATGGTAGTTGGTGGGATAGCTGAGCAGTGTGAAAAATGAATGAGAGGAAATAAGAAGGATTCAGCAGAGGATAGAGGTTGCCATGAAGGTAGCAGGAGAAAAGGTAATGAGAAAATAAACAGTAGAGACAGTGGTTGTAAGAACAGGAACCACTTTAGAGTCTGGTCCTATCTCCACATTTTGGAGTGGAAAGATATATACATGAGAGCAGATATACATGCATGTGTACACATATATATATATATGTACTAATAAATAAGAGGCTACATTGGAAAGGCAAAATGAAAGCAAAATTAGAAAGGAAAATGTACTGGAGAAATGAAAGAAGGCTCTTTTAAGACAAAAAATAGTGCATATTAAAATTGTTAAATATAAAAATCGGACTGTAGGACTGTAGTTACTAAGAATGACTTAGAGAAGCAGACAGTATAAAAGGGTGAAAAGGGGGAGTGAATGAAGAGACAAGAAGAAAATGTAGGTTACATGGTCCATTAAAAAACGTTATAAAAAGTTTTCACAGGTATTTGGATTTCAAATGGAATTAAATTGTACTAAATTGCTTTGGTTTTAATGAAGAAAATTAAAACAGATTTTTTGAAATATTAATATGGATTCACATTGTACCTGTGATCTTTCTAATCATCTTTCTAATGTAGCTGTTCTTCATTTGCCTGATGATTGAATCAAGGTTCTCTTTACCTCTTTCCTTCTATGAGGTATGCCTAAAGAAAGTAAGTTGGAATTAATTTAACATAGGAAGTTCAACTAGATGGCAGCTAGAAGTAAGCCTTAGAAAGTAGACTTAAAGCAAGTCAAACATTAGAAAAAAAAACAACCTTAATTTCTTGTACTATGCGTATTTTTAACAGTGCAGCATCTTTAGAGTGGGGATTGCAGTGCTTGAGATTTGTCAAATATATGGTGCAGTAGTGAATTCAAAATAACCATCGACAGGGCTATACTTAGCAAATACTTCTGTAATGATTTTGCAGCCAAGGTACAATGGTTTTTCAAAGACTCTTAACTCAGTAAATAAATGCAGGAAGCCCTAATCTGTCACCAGTTCTGCATGCGATGAAAACCCCGGTACTCACAGATGAATATATCCTCCCTACCTCTAGAAATGAGAGGTCATTCAATAAGTTGCAAGCACAGTCAACATCTTGTAGGAGCAGAATATCTTATATAGGTACAGTATGAAATACATAAACCTTTTCTTATGCATTATGTAGTTAATTGTTTTTGTGTAGTCTGAGTGACTGAATGGAGATCTGGGCTAGAAAGGAAGATACTGGGAGCTAATTTTGCTCATATGCAATAACTCTGAACAAGTTGCTCTTGGAATTCAGCCTTGATTCCTGATCTCAGGAAGAAAAATCAATGTTATGCTTTCAGGTTGTTTTTCCTTTCTTGCTTTGTTATTTAATCATGGAGGGATTTTACATAATGCAATGCTATCAGTTGTTTTATAATTTGGCCATTTTACATTTGCAGCTGTCACCCAAATAAATGCATTTTCCTTGAAAATGTTAGCTTAATTGGGAGTTCTGCTCTTCTTGAGACTCGTGCCTCCCATGGATTAAACCTGATTCTCTGAACCCTTGGATTCCATTTTGCTCCCGTAATCCCTTTTGACAATGTTTTATTCAAATCTTTTCTCCTCTGAAGGCACCTGCCATTCTTCTGATCTCACTCTTTGGGTTTGTCACCTATCCACTTTTCTTGTGGAGTTTTCTTGCCAGATCATACTTTTGACAGAGGATAAGCTTTGTGCTTTTGGGGTTTTGTTTGTTTGTTTGAATATGAGAGGCACGCTGGTAAGGATCCGTTATTATGTATGTTTTGAGTCTGAGAGCTTCATATTGTAGCCACTGAAATCCCTAACAAAACTCTCTCCCTCAAGGTATGAAGAAGTTTCCTCCAAAAATCAGATTCTGTATGAGTCAGACTTCAAACTGATTGAAAAAGAGCTGCTTTATGGCTTTCCTGTATAGGTGACTCTACTGAATTTTTGGATATAGTCCAAATCTGCATGTACGGGGAAGTAATGGTTCATACACAGGTATATATCTGCAGCTCTAGTACGTAGTGTTTACTTTCTATGACTTTTTAAAGCTAAATTACTTGCCATAACTGACATAAATTAAATGTGCAGAAACTGCAGTTCACTCCAGGAACTCAATTTGAAGACTTATATTCTTCAGAGAGGAGGAAATAGACACCCATCTAATCATCTGTCTCGCAATCTAAATCACAACCTGACAGTACTTTGTGCCTGAAGAAATGAGCTCTGCAACCTCTTCATGCTGATTTCTTTCAACTGGATTGCTCTGCAATGTGAAGGGGAAGGCTGTGTGACCATACTGCTGCTCTTAAGTCGTGTGAGAGTATTAGAAAATGATGATGCAGAGGGAGTAAAGGCATTTACAACTTCATGAATAAGTCTACTTCTGTTCTTAAGTTAGTAAGGCTTTTGAGGCTTCATGGACAATCTTTTCATTCTGCGTTTTGTCGGGCACTTTGTGGTATATGTCTTTTGAGGTATATGCAAAAGCCAAAGCAGTATTAGATGCATCTTTGTGCAGGTGAGTGGGACTGGGACACAGAACCACCTCCAGGCATTGGAGGCTGCTAGTGAAATGTTTCAAAGCTGGCACTGTTAATTTAACTTTTCCTGAAATCAGTGAAAGTTCTTCTAGTGAGTTCAGTGGAAGGCAAACAAGCTGGTGTTATAAAAGCTTTTGGAAATCATGTTCTTGAGTAATATTTAAATCCTAAGTGTTCTTAAAATGAACGTTACTCCAATGACGACAATTTAGACTCCATGTATCGGTATCTCTACGCAGGTTATATTCTAGGTACATACAAAATACAATAGCTATCATTGTACTCCAACTAGACAGTGTTTTTGTGAAGACCATGTTGTTATCTTTCAATACGTTGTGCTCATGACTTTTTTCTGCTGCTCATTCATACTTGACTGTATTTAGCTCCTTTTATATAAACTAGAGTGCAAAAATGTTATATTTGCTGAAGCATTAGTCTTCAAGAATATTTTCCTTGCACAGACATTTCTGGTTGTCTATCTGTGGTATAAATTTAGGTTGATTGAAGTGAGGTGGTAAATTCATGTCACTAGCAGTCAGCTTGTGAAGTTTTTGGCAAAATTCCTGTTAAAGTAGGGTAGGATTTTTACCTGGAGTACAGGGGGTTACTGTAAATTACAAATGCTGTTTTGCTCAGATAAACCAAGCATTCTGAACATGGAAATGCTGCTGTTAGTGGGTACATGTGAGGAAAGTGTTTGTTGGTTTTGTAGATTACTTCTCTGTGAAGGAAAGTTCACTTCTGCAAGCTGGTCGCTTTGGAGCGAAGGACAAGGTCTGCTTTGATGCCTGATCCGTGCTCCTTTTTATCAGAATCCTGCAATGTTAAATATGCCTTTAACTGTGGGAGCTGTGGACATTCCTCGAGATCTTTTATGTCTTTATCTTTCACTACTTACATGTGAAATGCCAGGCCATATCCTTTCTTTTGTATCAGTGCTTTAATTTTGTTTGGGTGGAATATTGGGTAAGAAGAAGAGAAAAAATTGCTGACTGGGGTTTACTTGCCTACTGGAAGCAAGTAGCTTATTTTAGACATTGTTATTATGGTATGTGACATGCAGGGAAATTATTTTTCCTGGCTTCTAAGATTTTTACCTCTAACAATCTGGGCAAAAGAATTTAAGAGGGAATGTAAACTGTCTTGGGTGATCGATGTTGAGAAACACCAAACTGAATCATGCTTTGTAAATTTTATTCTGAACATTTGATACCCGTACATACCATCTCTCAAAGGAATGTAAACAAAAGGTATCAGTTAAAAATTTCCCGGATCTCCCCTTATGCTGAATTACTGTTGCAACTCCTGGGAGTTGCTGATGGGCATGCACTGCAGCAGATGGAAGTGGGTTTACAGCCTCACAGTAAGAACGAGAGACATTGTCGTAACTGCAAATCCCAAAACAGATTGTAGCAACATTTCCAGGTGAAGATTTTGGTTTACAGTGTTTGTTCTAAATACCAACAGCAATAATAAGAGTACTGTTCCCAGGAAAAGTGTGTGTTGGGAGGAAGGGGTCTAGAAATGGAAAACTATTTTTTTTCTTTGGAATGCAGTTTTGATTTAAAAAACAAACAAAAAAAACCTTTAACTACCTTAATAATGTTGTTTGTGGGGAGGGCATTGCTGCTAGGTTATAGTTCCAGTTCAGAGAAACTCATGTTCTAATATCCCTCTTTTTAGAAGACAAGGATTATTACTGCTCTAACATGCTGTTTATATCCTAGGAGGCAGTTTCTGATCTCTCTTCAGAATTTGAGTGAACTGTCAGTTGCATCCCTGACCCTTGACTGAAGGGACCCCATATTCCTTTTGTAAGGGGAGGCCAAGCCTACCAAATCATGCAGCCAGAATCAAACCTGAATCCAAACCACCCTCATTCTTTCCAGACTGTGACTCCAGTGTACCACAGTATTGTCCCAGAACAGCAATACATAATCTGTTGTTCAGTGAAAGGGAAACCTACTTAAAAACTGATGACCACAATGAGCCCCAGTGAAGATGTCCACAAACAACAAGACAAATGGAATTAGGAGTCCTCAAAGACCCTGAACTTCTTGTGTGCTTGTATTTTATATATGCGGTATTTCAGGATTTCATGGCTTCCCACTGCAGTTATTTGCTCAATCCCTAGACAGTACTTTCTCTGTGTGAGAGACAATCATTGAGCTTACTTATTCATGTGAGGACAGTTTTATAGAATATCTGACTATGGGCTAGAATGCCAGCTGTTGGGCTCCACTGAGGTGTGCAGCACTCATCTGTACTTAGTTTGATTACTTTTGTTGTACTTTGTTAACTCTTAAAAAGCCCTACATTATTGTCTAGTCGACACTCAAGTCGCAGTTATTTTTCCAGTTTTCAGTCTTCTCTATATATTTTAAGGTAAACAATCTTTACTTCCTCAGGCTGTCCATAGGGTGGGCTGATATCCTCAAGAACATTGTAAAAGTAATGTATTGAGCTTGATGTTTGATGATAAAATGTCTTATTTCTATGGCTGTGACCAAAGTAAGGTAGAAACTGTTCAGAAGATAGAAATGATAGTGTGTAGTGTATTTTGGTTTCTTTAGTAACTATGCAGTGACTGAGCAGAAATACCCTAGTGTCTACAAGGAGGTCTTTGGATGAGGCAACAGCTTGCTTCTAATAGTCTGTTGTGTTTCTATGATATAGTGTATGTATGGGTGCAGATATATATGGCGGCTATTGCCTAGAACATACAGCCTCGGCGATAGATGATCTCTTTGCAGTCTTTCAATTAAAGATGATTGACACATTGCTATTGATGCTGCTCTCATTGCCAGGCTAGATGATAGACTTTTGAGTAATGTATTCCTTGCAGAAAGCAAAGATCTGAAGTAACTTCAACACTGATCAAAGTAATTCTGTGCTGCCTGGAAGCATTTGACTGTCTCGCAACAGTGAGCATGGAGGTATTGTTGCACTTCACTAGCTATAAGCATCCATTTCATAATAGCAAGAGATATTTACTGCAAAGGAGTCAATACTCAGAAGCCCTGCTATATTACTGTCACTTGCAGCATGCTTCCTGCTGTGGGTAGCATTTGTATTACTGTTTTAGCCAAGAAAGTTAGCTCATGATGCTGTAACTAAATAATAACAGGCTCTTGCTACATTTTCCTATTGTACTGCTGAAGCCCAGTTCTTTATGTCAACACTTAGAACTCAAGGACTGTGTTTTGTGATCTCTGAATTTTCTTTACTTCATGATTATTGTACGATATCTGGTACATGCATGATATTTACTTATTGAATGTATATGGGAAGGAAGTCTTGCTGTAGAGCACAGTAGCACTGTGCCAATAGCAGAGTATGTTTTGACGTCCCTCTTAGAGATGGGAAGCTGGAGGAGTGAGAAGGTACCTGAGGGCCTCTGTGGGGAAGCTTTTGATACCAGATGAAGGTAGAAACTTGTTGGCCTTTGTTCCCAATACTGGTGTAAGTTATGATGGAGAAGGCCACTGGGAAGGAAGGGAAGGTCTGTCTGGGATGTTGTATGCTACCTTTAATAGGCTTGGATAAATGAAACTAAGTTTAGGAACGCAGAGAAGCTCCTGGGAGCTTATTTGCTCTGATTGCTAAACCTTTTGAAGTGTGCTTATTGCTATAAGGAAGGAAATCTGGAAAAGGTCAAGTATGAATTAGGTGAGAAATACAAAAAGGAATTGCTTGAGGTGGTCATTAAATAAGACAAAAATAAGATTCAGGAATAAATGGAACAGTATCACTGTAAAGGTGAAATGCCTCAGCATAAATCAGTAAAGACAGTGAAACTGGAACTAGTCTCTCCTAGATGCATTGATTTTTGTAGAGGTCCAATTCCAATCTGGTGAAATTGATATTTTGCAAGAGCCTCATATCACAGTCTACATGTCTGTTTGTGAAGACCTTGTAAAGACTAAAGGTCAGCCTATCTGTTTCTGTCTACTGTACTTATGCATTTCTAACACAACCATTAGCATCATGTCTAGGCACTAGGAGAAATGATCAATATTATCGTCTCTGGTGTTGGAGAATATCTAAAGCTCTGCTACATTAGCCACAGTTGAGTGACTGAAACAAAGGCAACCCCTGCTCCAGGGAGCTCACAGTCTAGCGTTTGGGGCAATAAGATAGCAACAAGATGAGCAGGAAACAAGGATATGGTAAAGGCACATTCTTGCAGATGGAACAAGCGTTCAATGCAGCTGCTGGTGGCCTGGAGCGCAAAAGTATCAAAGTGTTCCCCTCAAGTGGGACCTGCACTCTTTGCTCTTTATCTACTGGTATTGGAAAGTATCAGAGAAATGCCTTTCTGATGCTCTGTTGCTTTGCAGCCTGCTTTGAATGTGAGAAGTCTTGGAGTCCTGCTGATCCCTTGTGATTATTCACACTCTGAATTAATCCGAACATAAATTGCAGATGTATTTCTTGGGCTTTCATCTCATTTGTCCCCCCTTTTTTTTTTTAATAATGTAGGAAGGCCACTAATATGGAGCAGATGAAGATGGCTCTGGGACTCTGTTTTATCTCTGTGATCATTCTCAGAGTGGATTAATACAAACAAAAACTGCTGAGCACATAACTTAGGTCTTTGTAATATTTGCCTTTTAAAATGTAGTTTTATGTGAGCAATGTTAGTATCAATATTAATTTCTGCTGAAATGAACAAAAATAACAATGTAATAGAAAAAATAAATGTTAGCCTGTTTTCTGTGGGAAGTGTCAAAGCCCATGAAAATCTGCAAGGACTGATTGCATCTCTGAATTTTAGACTGGTGTCACTGTTCTACTCAGTCTGTCATTGTTATTTGTTTTCTTTCTTTTCTTTTTTATCTCTCTATGCAGCTGCAGCTAAATGTCCTGCAGAGCTGGACATCTTTAGCTTGTGTCTACATGAATGTGTATAGCTGGTTTCAGTACTTAATGGCCTGGTATCTTCAACAGAAGATGAATAATTGCATTTTTTTCATATGCCTCTTTTCCTTTAGTTGCAAATAAAATATGTTGGGTGTATTAACTGTACACTTTTTGATATTTGCAAATGCTTTAAAATGGGAGTTGGTAGGATGATACAATCTTTTTGTTTTGCTTTTTCTACATTTATGTTTAAACATAAGTTTAATTTATGTTTAAACATAAACATTCAGAGGTCCAGAGATGAAAGAAAAGGCTGTCTGCTCTATGTCTTAGTGTATGCGTTCAGTACTAGCCCAGAGCTAAGCTACCTGGACAACCATTAGCAGTGAAGCTGAATACAGGCAGTACCTGCCCATTTGGGATAGTGTATATTCATCCGGAGACAAGTCCACTATGGATAGCTGGTATCAAGTTAGCTCAGATGTGCTTGAACATGCTGCTATCATGCTTAATTACAGTGTAGATCTGCTCTGAAGAGACACCACCTTGTAGCTGCTGCCTGAAGAGTTTTAGCAGCAGCCTCCTTTTGTGGTCACTGAGCTCTGGGAGCTCCCCCTGGCTCCGGCAGCTCGAGCTCCCAGTGAGCCCTTGAATGGGTGCACCGCTCGTAGTGATGCCTCCCCTTACCATGCTGGAGGTGGAAATTTTACAGCTGCTTTCCCAGTTGTTGTGACAGGGAAAATCCATTGTCCTGTGGGGAATAGAAGCTTTATGTAGTCCCTGATGCTGTTCTGGGCTGTATATCTTTGCCTATAAAATAGGCAAAATATAAAATATCCAGGGCCGGTTACCTTTGCCTATAAAATATAGGAAGTAAATTGTGAAAGCAATGACTGAGAGGGGGTGCTTCCTCCAGGGGCAAAAACTTGGGAACTCAGTTGAAGCTTTTTATTCTGTGAAACATAAGGACAGAAGCAGCAGCTGGTGTAAATCGGTGGAGCTTCTTAGAAGACAATAGGGAGATGCTGATTTATATCTGCAGCTGCGTCTTGTCCTGAGTTTTCTAATTAGGATATTATGCATAAACACAATGAGTTGTTCTCCTCAATGGTGTGGGAAGTACACATTTTGACCCTCTTGACCTGCAATCTGTTGGCAGTTTTCAGCAATTACACACTTCATATAAATGATAAATGACTAATATTACAGAATGCATTAATTTTACACTCTTTCACCTCTTGGTAGTAATTTTCTTGCAGTAAAACTATATCTTGATTTTTATGTAACGAATAAAAACTTTAAAGAAAAATGAGTAAAGATCACAGAAATGGCCTGGTACAATTGTCAGCCTCTGTGCATTACACCTGTCTCCAACAATACCTTAATAGACACACCAGTGTGACTCCATAACCCATTAATTATCGCAGACTGAAAAGAAAGCRTATCCTACCTTGTCCAGCCATCTCATGAGGGTAATTTAGTTTTTCTGCAAAGTCCCCTGGCCACAGTTGTTTGTGGAAGGAAATTTCCGTGCATTTTGCATTCAGCCACTTCATCCTGCCCCGGCAACCTGTCTGAATCCTGCCCAGCTCACGAGCTTCTTGCAGAGCTTTCTTCAGGTAGACTTCTGACCATGTAGCCTTGCCACTGCAGCCACCTTCCTGCCTTTTGTGGGGCATCAGCCATTGCCACTGTGTCTCTGACTGAAGGTCACTTACCTCTCCCCTTCACTAAATATTTCGGAGGCATAAGAACCTCATCTGAGTGCCGAATCAGGCCCCTGGGCTTCCCAAAGCGACTGTTGGTGCAGGCCTTTCCGGATTCACTTTGTGTGGCAGCATCACGAGAGGAGCCAGCAGGTTCATGGCAGTCAGCACCAAGTGCTCTTTTATGCAACTGTTGTTTGCAGTGCTGTAGTTCGCTTTGTTACTGCCAGTTTCATCACCTTCTATGAAGCTTAATTTAATTTTCTTTAATTACCTGTTTGGATTAGTGTATAAATCTCGGATGAAACCTGTAGGCAGCATAAATAAGAGTACGGATGTCACAAAACAGTGCTTCTTTCCATTTTCATGGCCCTGTCAGGGCTTACACTGGAGAAAATCTTTGTTGCTGTTGTAAAGATTTTCAGGAAGAGGAGGAAGGCTTCATGCTCATAAAACTTGTTTTAGACAATTATCTAGAGGAATGGCATGGAGATGATTATATAGGTTTATTCTGAATTCTCTAAGCTATTTCTATTAAAGCATGAATTACTTTGCATTATTTTGGTGTTTGTCAAATCACATGAAGAGAAATCATCTCTGGTCTATTTAACATATGAAGTATTATCTTAAATACTGCCAGGGCCATGAAGATTTCTATTCAAAGGTATGTCTTTTGAAAAACCGTGCTTCCTGATTTGGGAGGGAGCCAAAGCAGAGATAGCATTTACTCAAGTTGCCAAGCTAGGTTTTGCCTTGTAAGTGGTTGCACTGACCTCTGTTTCTTTGCCACCTTTGCGGCTTCTGGGAAATCCTGAGACCTGTGCTTTCCTTCATGGCGTGCAAGGTGCTCTTGCCATCTCCCCATATGCCAACTGGGTGTGGGAAGCTCTCACATTCGTTTTAGATTTTTCAACATGAATCTTTAATGTCTTAGTATGTGTTACATTTAAATGCTTTTTTTTCCTTCAAAGATGATGCAGTTTTACTTTTTGGATAGGTTTTCTAGCTAAAGGAAAGTGCATGTTATATATAGAATTAAACACGAGGAATATTGATCATAAACTGAGCTGGCATCAGCAGATGCTATGTAGACTGTTGTTTACAATTAGATTAGCTTCGTTGCCAGTGTTACACTTTTACATGGTTTTGCTTTTTTTTCCTTGCCTTTCTGTCCAGATTTTGCCCTATATTTCATTGCAACCAGTTTTTGTTGCGTTTTCCTACTGTGATCTCTTGTAGGCAGGATAGAAAGTCATCAATGTTAACCTGTTGACAGGACTTTAAATCCACAATGTTCACAGGAATTCAGAAAAGAGCAATATCAATTTCCCAGCTGTTATTGAATCTGTATTTACAAAAAAAAAATACACTTGACCTTTTCATGAGACTTCTTTCTAAATTATTTTAATTGAATGCCTTATTGTACAGTTTTTCAATAAACAGAATTGTACTAAGATTGTACGGAAATTATGTAACTGTACTTTGGTCTTCTGAGTCTCTAGACCCCACTAGCCTCTGCTAGTAAGAGTGGGACAGAGCTAGGTTTCCACCTTCTTTTTCTGCATATTAGTCCTGACTGGTTCATGACTTGGGTACTATGAAGAGAGCAATAACTCTCTTGGTGTACTGTTGCTTTACTGTTAGTGCATCTGGGTACGTACTTGTGCCTACAAGCCCAATTTGCCCCTGTTAGAACTGATATTTCTGTGAGGAAACATGTCTTAACATAATATATTAGGATTGAAATATATATTAAAATATCCTGACTTATGTTGCTAACTCCTTAAAGAGAAGGATTTTAGAAATCTGATTTACCCTTTCTACCTGTAATTTGGTTTGCATTTTATCCCTGTCTAGCTAGTGAAAGACACCAGTCAGTTTTGGGTTTTCTTCCAGACAGTTTCTGGGACGTTTCATTGTCAGGTTTTTGCATACCAGTGAGGTGCTGCAGCGCCACGGTGACAAACCCAGGGCAGTGTTTGCTTGCTTAAAATGTGCTTTCCTCTGGAATGGTGTCTTAAAACTTTGTAAGCATCTCTTATTGACCCTGACTTTGCATTTTTAATTTTCACAGAACTTGTATCTGGGGCCAAGTTTCACTTGGTGGTGTTTTAAACACAAAATTATGCCTGAGCAAAAGATGGGAAGACAGATGTTGAACTAACCTCCACTGATTGCATTCTGATTGCCAGTTTAGTTGTCTGTCTTTAGACATTTAAAATGGCCATATGGGAAATCAACAGTGATGATCTTTATTAAAGTACTAGAAGCTAGGTGCTTCACTTACACATCCTTGCAGGGGGGAGGAACTGAACCCAATTAGAAAATTTATGGAACTGGCAGAACACCCTGATCATTTAGAATTGCGGAGGGCTGCAGAGTGAACAGAAAACCTGACAAAATGTTAGCATTGTTGCATGCTCTGTATGTAAATTAATCTCAGAAATGGAGAGTTCCGCAAGCTTCTTATACTTTAATCTTTTTCACATAAAAATCTTGGAAGTTGTATGTTATTACCTGTGAAATGAGAGATTGATTAGTGGAAGAGGCCTTGGAAACTTTCAGTTCTAAAGAATTTTTTGGACTTCGTTGTCATTGGGTTTTGAATAAGAAGTCATGATCTGATTTGAAAGCTCTGCTTTTTGTTGTGTTAAGAATGACAGATTTTTGTTTAATACTTTTTAAAAATAAGGAACAGCAATGATTTGATATTCTTTAAATCACACTAAAAAGGCTTTGCAGCTGGTGTGGAAAATAAGACAAAAATTCAGTCGTCGAGGAGATGATGGGTTTTGGTTTTGGTCAACTAACTGTACCATGTTCTTAAGTTAAATATATAGGCTACACTTGCAAAAGCAACCAGCTTCTCTGCACTAGAAAGTGAAGTTCTTTATTTATCAGCTCAGTCAGTTCAGCGCAGGCTGCTGCTATGTCTCAGTTCTGTTGAAATCTTCTTTAATGCGTCTTTTCCCTCTTGCTGCAGTTGTAGATTTGTTTGCTACATTTATTTTGGTATTCCTTACTTTGGTCCCCCAAAAGAAATGAAATAAAATTTGCCACCAGCCCGTATTGCTTTGTTTGTGAAAAGGTGCCACTACTTTTTCCCCCCCAATCTTACTTTGTTTTGTCAAGGGGTTTCGTGGAGTTGCAGGTACTGCTGTACTTCACCCCTTGATTAAGGACAAGTCTTCCACACCACCAGTTCCAGGTCGGTCTCCATGACAGGAGCATTTAGAATACATAGGGCAGTAATTAATCTCTGTAGCTTGTTGTAAAATACAGGAACAGCCTCCTTTTATTCAGCTTTTTCTGTGATTTTTTTTTTCTTTCTTTTTTTTCCCCTTACCAATGCCTGTGCTATAGAAGCCAATTTGGAGCTTTCTGCCTGAATGTATTTATCATTGCAGAGGGGTAAAAGACATCTAATTGTTATTAACTCAAATATCCTATGTGGTTCCCTGTGGTCAACAGCTGGATGATAAGACACAGTGTACATTAGGCAGCTTTCTAATTAGATATCTTCATTGCATCTAAAACACAGTTGTGCTTTTTTTTGCTAATAAAGAGAAAGTAAGCTGCAGTCAATTTGCTGCAGATACTGCATTGCCACTCTTATGCCAGACCTCTTAGTCTCTTGTAACTGAGAAGGATACAAACATGATATGTTGTAAAAAGTAGCACTGAGCTGTGATTTTTGCAAAGTGTTATCCTATTTAAGTGTCATGTAATTATCAATTCATTTACTACCTATTGTAATACCATGAATCATAATGAATGTATTTGCATAATAGGTAGTATCACATGAGCTCAATTATAATTCAGTATTAGCTAAATGTACCATGAAAATAAAATGTTTCCAGTAAAGGTAGGCTGGGGTTGATATATAACCTGTTCTATATATGGCATATCACAAAAGTACATGTAGGAAATTGTTCCATTTGTAGACTTGCTGTCAAAGGGAGCTATTTTGCAGCCCTGAGGTTCATCTCTTTCCTGTCCGTTCTCTTTTGCCCCAATATAAATGCTTTTCAGCTGTGTCAACCTTGCAGATGAGGTTTTTGCATACAGCATGCTTGGAAACTTGTCCTTGCTGTTTAGCTGATACGTCACTGCTCTGCTAGCTAGTGTCATGAGGCAGTCTTTGCCAAAAAGACCGAGACGATTGCTCCAGTGATACTCTGAGACTTGCATGCTCTTTGCTGAGTAACTGAACTGAGGAGCTGTCACGCTGGGGATATGTCTACAGAGCATTGCCTCAGCTCTGGGTAGGTTTATTTAAAGCTCTTTGTTGTAGGACATAACTTGTTCTTAAATAAAATGGGCTGTAAAATGACATGTAGTCCTTCCTGGAAGAGTCGTCAGCAGTGCTTGGCAGTGTTGCAAGGTTTGGCATGAGCCTGCTCCCAGCTGCCTCTGTTTCTGGGTCCTCTCTCTGCATACCCCGTGCCTTGGCTGACATGGGAGCTGCTGTGCTCCTTGCTGCTGCCTGCTCACCACCACCGGGTGGTCTCTCTTAGCTGTCTGCTGCTTAAACCAAGAAGGTCTCTTTTTCAGTACCAGGTGCAGCATGTTGCCATACACTATACCACATATTCCTAGCTTTACATTTTTGTTAGCCCTTGCAGATGGGCTGGTCATCTGCTTTCTCTCAGGAGAGGTGTGTGTTCAGTCCCTGTCAACCTCGCTCTGAAGTGTGGATGTCCTGAAGTTACTGTGTCAGATAAGTGACTAGTGAAAGGACCCTATTGAGTTTTTATTTCAGAACCAGGAAAAAGACTAGAAAATTAGGTAGAAACTGTAGAGACACTCCTCTTTGCCATGCTGTAAAGAAAAGAGTCATATGTTTATGTTATTACTGAATCAAAGAATCATGCTGTAGAGGGTAATCCACAAATGTCCTGTTATGAGCATGTTAGATAGTCTTACCAATGGCCAGAAACTGAGTGAAAGCTCCTGGGGTTCCCAGCCTTGTCACAAGGAGTTATATCAGGGCAACCAAGAGCTGTCTGATATCCTTTTTACCAGTGTTATCTGTGGTCCCCAGTTCCTAAACAGTCTGGCATTGCAGGCCTTGCTTCACTGCTCCATGTTTCCAATGAATGACCAAAGGTGATCCACCAGGCTTCCCAGAGTTGCACCACTGGTGGAGGGAAAAACCCTGTAGTTGCACTGATCATTATCAGCTGCCAGTACTCTTCCCTGAACTTTCCCCTTTGCCATATCAGGACTGCTTCTCCTGTCCCAAACTCTCTCTACTATATATCCTATGTTCTGTGCCTTTATTATATGAAGATTTACATAGGCAGAAATGAAACTTGTATGGTTTTGTGTGTAGAATAAGTGGCCCATTTCAGCTTTAGGTTGGTGTGTTTTGATAACATATGCTTTTGCAATAATAGAGTGGCTAGAATAACTCTAATGTGAGCAAAAGCTAGTTTCTGGGATGCATCTGAACAGTTCACACCTCTCATTTGGTTCACTTACAAGTTCAACATATTTTCTATGGCAGAAGCAAGACTTGCTTGTGCAGTTCCAGTTGCCTGAAAATGATCACTGTGTGAACTGTTGTGCCTATAACAGATGTATATAATTCCACTTCTCACTTTGTAAATGTATCCCATTTCTGTACCAAATATGAAATGCTAACTTTTCTGGCTAGCCCAGTTGATTCTTACTTGTTACCTTTGAATTACATTAAAGATACTGAAATTGTAGAGGAAAAAAAAGAATTATTTCCACAAATATAGTGTAGTTAACGGTACCTCAAGGATTATTTAGCCTGATCTGCATTCAGGAGACAGCACTGCAATGGCAAAAGGCTAACACAGTTGACAATACTTAATTTGTTTGGACTCATGTCACTGTTGGCTTTACAATGTGACAGGAGAAATACTTTGCAGGAATTGATGAAGTAGTGCCACATTTGCACAATACTAAGTCTCTTTACAGTAGTTTGGGGCAAGCCTTTCCTTCTCTATATGCAAGGTAAAGCTTCTGAGTTTAGTCTGTGCACCCTAGCAGGCATGTGATTAAAGCTATTTGTTATTTCTAATTTAATTTGACCAGCTAGAAAGCAAATGGGCAATGGAAATGGTGTAATGTTGCTACTGAATTTGGTAAAGTTAGAGTTGTTGTAAGTGAAAGACTAAATGTATGTCTATTGTGTACATTACAAGGTACTCATACAGTATTTATACAACAGATGTTCTTGCTAAACATATAGTTCCCTTAACTGGGAAAAGCACTGAACCTTATAGGAGGGAGCTGCATATACACCTTATGCTTGGGGCAGTAGTATACCTGGCACTAGAACTGTACTCTGGTGAGAAGTTATTCCAGGGTCTGTCCAGCTTTTTAGGGAGTGGCATCTCTAAGGGAAGTTACTGTTCTGAATTTGGAAGAAAATGTTTATTCCTTAATGGAAATGTCACCCTATGTTTCCATAGTTCTCTTTGACTTGGTTTTAACCAAGAGGGGGGTATTTCTGGTCTTTGTTTCTTAATGTGAAGTTTGCACATAAAGATTAAAAGAAAATGAAATGCTAACGTACACATGAATTTCACAGGGGATTATTCTGTGGTGATTTTACTCAGTATATTATTTCTATTTTCAGTATGTATCTTTGAAATGCTCCTTGAACGTGTTTTGTTTTTGTTTTGTTCTGGTTTTGCTCTAAATAGCTTTTCATGGGATAACTGCTTATTCAGGTTGATCACAGTCCAGCAGATCCTACTGTGTAGGAATCAGATCTGCTAGATGATTGCACTTGCACAGGAAATGTGGGGCTAAACATGGTCATAAGCAGCACAAAAAGCCCTGGAACTGAGAGCTGTTACCATGATGATTTTTGCACTGTGACCAGAAGGATTGTCCCAAATGCTGATGATTTTGAATCACCTGTCACTGGATAACGTATAGGGACCACGGCTCATCTCGTGCAAGTGATTAGCTGTATGTGGGTGATGGGGTTATTAGCTGTCTGCAGGTGATTGAATCACTCTTTGGCCAGCTATCATCTTGCACTAGCTTGCCTACAAAGGCGTGAGAAATTCCAGATCAGGTCATGTTTCTTTCCCTTCTTTATTCTGTCACTGCACTGTCCTCAGTGAAGGACAGAGCCTGAGGCACATTTGACTCCTATCTATGGTATGGCATTTAAGATCTCAGTGGGAGGGAAACTCTCATGTAAATTGTCCAGTCACTAAATGAGAGGAAAAAGAACAGAACTCTCCTACAAATCAAGCCCTGGGAATTAAATTCTTCTTCACATGCTATGTGAAGCTCAGTGTAGTTTTTACTGATCCATAAAAAGTGAAACTATGCGAAAAATCTTCCTTTATTGCAGTAATTATGCTTTTTGTCTAGAGCCTCTTCTTGGTATTTTATATTGCTATTAAATACTTTGAAAAGCATCCTTAAAACTGTGTGGCAGTGTCTTCCATTCACTCTAGTGATGCCAGCCATAAATCTACTAACTGGGGTCAACCAAATCAGTGCTGGATGGCAATTCCACTTTACTTTCTTCTTTGGACGGGAAAAAACAGAAAGACTCCTCTTCCATCAACAGCTGCTGCCTCAGCTGAAAACTGCTATAGGTTACAATGATGTGAAGAACTATAGCAGCATTTTGTCCATGTATCCACTGGATCCCAAGTGGGAACCTACACACCATCATTTGGCATTAGCCCTAGAGCGGGGCAAAGGAAAAAATGGAACAAATGACTGCATGACTTTGAGCTAGGTCCAGGCATTGCAGTTATCACCTACGTGTTTATACAACTAACTCTCACCACCATGCATTAGATATAATAGTTCCAATAAAAGAAGGCTTGTTTTGCACATATGACATCCTGTAAAGAAACCAAGTGATTCTTTATTATACATGAACTCTCCACTTTTCTCTAGGACAGGATATTTCCACAAAAAAATCCATCCTTAATTTCCCCTACTGTTGTACACTAATTTAAAAGTCCTGAAATACAGACTAAAATGGAATATCTATCTGAAATCATTTATATCACTGGAATAGTAATACTTTTGTATAAAATTTCAAAGCTTAGTGAGAATATCGGTGTCTACTATAATCAAAGAGGAGAATACCTTCAGCTCAGGTTTGCTTGTTACAGCTTTCATTCTTCCAGAATGGAATTTTGCAGGCTGAAGTTTTACACACAGTAAAGTTGCCTGGAAATTTTGAATTAAATAATCTTCCCTCTCCCAAATCTAATGAACTTCTTCCATTCTTTGACAGCAAAAGAACAAAATGCTGTAATGTGGTAGGACGTTAGTACCCAGCTGAGGAGAGGGCCACATGCCACCTTGGTCTGGCCTGCTTTACGCGCAGCTGGAATGGGACTGGTTCAGACCTGTGCCCAAGCCATGTAGCTCATGCAGCACCTGCGTGCCACACCAGCAAAGGGCCTCGTGGGCCACCAATGTCCTATGCTGGCAACCCATGCCAGGCTCTGCAGGCACAGCGAGTGCTCAAAGGCTATATTAAACACATTAAAAACATTTACTTTTTCACTTTTAAGTTTTTTACATCTAGGACAAGCACATTTAAGTTCATATATTTTTTGGAAAAGGCTTCTTCTTCTAATGTTATTGTTTTAAGGCGGGTTAAACTTGATCATTTTTCACATTAGCATTGACCCTGTAAGTAACTTTGTAAAATCATGGTATCAAGAACGCTTAGTTTCCTGTGTCCGTTAAGTTTCTTGGTAGTGCCATTTGTAAATGGGAGCAGCAGTGAAAGCTGGCAGGAGAAGCTGCTCTTGTGTACTTGGGGTTTCTTATTCTTATTCCTATTGCTGCTTATAGACATCTATTGTGTTATGTTATTTTTAGTCTATGGGTGGCAGTCACTTCCTAAATTTCTTGCACAATGATTGCAGTCTTTCCTGCACTAGGCTTATCAAATTTGCTGTTAGTAACACACATCAACAGGCAATTGATAAAATCAGAGCTAATTACATAATGTGTTTTTTTAAAATCTGTCTGCAGCACAAGCAGATATTAAATGAAAGCTAATAAAGTGTGTCATCTTTTAAACAGGAGTATGCCCTGGGATTTTATACTGGACAAACTCTGCGCCACAAAAGGCAATTTCCATAGAGGGTTGCATGCATGGAAATAATGAAATAATCATGCAAGCAATGCATATTGGAGCTAAACCTCAACAGTTATTAAAGATCTCTACAAGACCTTGTGAGTTAAGAAATGAAAGAGATACCAGGCAAAGGTAGCAGTCAGTGCAACTAGCAGGCCCCTTAATAGGGGATACACTATCAAACCTCAATGCTATTTCTGGAGATTTGCATATGTATTCACTGAAAATCCATCATTTGTTTTAACAATGGCTCTTTTGGTGCAGAAATCATGTTTATTTGCCTGACTTTCTTTCAAAAAAGGGAGGATTTAAACTATGGACTATTTTATTCTGTGAAGAACAGCCCAGATGAGATACAAAGCAACATTTGTTGTTGTGTTTTTTGTTTGTTTTTTACTTCATCCACTAATGGCCTCACATAATAACACTTCACAGTACTCGCATGTTACTTTTAGCTTTTTTTATTCCTTTCTTCATTTTTCAGTATCACTAGTGACAGGGAAATCTCAGTGATTTGGGACTCCATCTCTTTTTGAGCTAAAAAGTAAGTGGATCTTGAATCTCAAAGCTGGCTGTCAATGAGAAGAGCCAGTGAGCAACAGAAGGGGAGGAAAATCGTAAACTCCACTGAAATCAGCAGAAATGGTGGGTTGGCACTGCCTCACAAATAACAGTAAGTGCTGTGGGACTTGGGTATTGCAAAGTGCCATACTTTTGCTTTCTCAGGAAGCTTGTGATTTCTGCAGGCTTGGAACTCTGCCACTTGTGTAAAAATTGTTGTCAACACTAAGCATTTAAATGTCATGAGACAGATCCTGGATATCACACAGGTAAGTGTCACTTAGTTTTTGAAAAGAATATGGCTGAAAAAAATTTATTTACTATTTCTTTTTGTATTCCTAAAAGTCCATGTTTTTAACCATCTTTCCCTGAGCCCCCAAAAGCTGAAAATGTACTTTGGGGGGGAAACAAACCAAAGCTGAGAATTTTGGGGGGGTAACATCAGTTATGTACTGAGGATTTTAGTAGAGTCTCAATTATTGGAGGACTCAAACTGTCAAGATTTGGTAACACTGGAAATCAGAAAATCCATTCAGAAATTTGAGACAGATTTTGTTATCTTGACTGACAATCATTTGAGTTGCTCTTAAAATCACTGAGTAATTTCAAAGATAAATTAGGTTAAATATGAAGATCAAAGTATTCTAACAGTTATACTGCATGCAAGTTTAATAGCCCCAAACCATGATCAGCTGAAATGAAATGTTAAAGTAGGCCTACCTTGGTGTGGTGTTTCTGATTTTTGCTAATATTGGGATAGTTTACAATGTGATTTCTTAAGAATGAGATTTTTAATATTCCAAACTTAGTTTTGTTGAGACAAATAGAGAAATGGACACTGACTGTCCACTGGCAGGAGCATGCATTAATACTGAGTCACCTGAAAAATCCCATCCCAGGCCTCTCAATTATTCTTTTGTGATATTTTTAGTTATTAACTGACCTTGCCTCTGTTTACTTGAGCCAGTTACAAAAATGTGCAAAAAAGAAAAAGAGAAATAGCTTATAATAAATAATATAAAAATACTTGAAACGGTTCTGAATAATCAGCCTAATGTTCACAATCAATTAGCAGCGAATATTATGATCACCTTAAGAGAAAAATCATATATGAATTGCTGTTTCCCAATTTTCTTTGTGAATATTTGTTTTCAATATTCAACTGGCTTTATGTCCTTCCCCAGGGAGCAGAAAAGGCTCCCTCATAGGCATCATCCTATTCCTTGTGCCTTTCAGTAATGATCGAAAAAGTTATTGGAATGACTTGTCATTCCAGTGTGGCTGAAAGCCGGTCCCTCCATGTTCAAGCCCCAGTAGAAGAGGGGAATTATAACTAATGTGCTGTAGGAGCTTCCAAGCAGTCATGCGGACTTTGAAAATGCAGTAATGTGACTTTGAGTTATGGCATGTCAGAACTTTCTGAGGCTGGGAAAAAATACCTTCCAGGGAAAAGTCATTTTGAATGAGCTCGTCCACTATGAATAGTGCGCCCCATACGAAGCTACGCTATATAGGAGTACCCTGTGCTGGAAATGTGACTCAAAGGACTTCCAGTCAGCCTGGCAAAATCTGGCATGGTATTTACAGCCCATTGGAGTTTATCATCTGTCTTGTCTATGGGCCTTTTGCGCCTGCTGTGGTGTTCACCAGTTGTCAGCTGAGCTGTTCGATCTTGTTGCTGTCAGCCCACGACCCACCACGAGGTGGCCGTTTTTCCCTCTGTAGCCAGGTTGCAGGAGGCAGGCACTACACCAAGGGAGCAACAGTGGTCACGACTCCTTTTTAGCAGGAAACAATAAACATCAGTGGTAGCGTAGCATATTCCTCATATCTCTGTTCAGCAAGCCAGCAGACGGAGTCCTCAATAGCAAATGCTAGTAAATAAGTGTTGAAATATCAACTATTCCCTCTCCCCCAAATCCCAGCAGCTTTCAGGATCAGAGATTTTCCTGAGATTCCCACTGTTTCCTCGTCCTTTTGCATCCCCCTGCAGCCTGCCTAAGTGAGAACTGTATTCTCGGGATGTGCACACACAGAAGCCTAAAACCAAAGAGAGGGTCTGTATATCAGCTTCAGTATGAACCTTTGAAGAAGCATCAAATCGAAAATGAATTGTTTGTTTATTGGGTTAATTTTTATTATATTATTTTTAACTCTAGTGATACTAGTAAAGAACGTAAAGGCACATTGACCTTTCTTTGCTGCTTCCCAGTTTGTTGACTTTTATCACAATCAAGGCATCATACATAATAACTAATCAAATTCAGTGAGCAGAAGTGCTGTGAGAATGCATTTTGATCGGAATTGGTGAAGATTTCCAATATTTCTCTGTGCTACAGGTGACATTTTTACGTGCTCAAAGGGCACATAGGTCCCCAACTCCTGGTAAAACTCTGAGGATTTGATGTAAAGCTCTAATTTGTGTTTATTATAGTAATAATAATAATCTCTTACCATTATTTACTTATTTCTGATCTGGATTTTTAATGTACTAATAAGAAAACATGGCAGTACTACTCAGAAAAAGTCCCCTTAAGGACCTGCAAGTGCAGAGATGGCACATGCCATCCAGTAAATATATTTTATTTGAGCAGTATATATAGGCATCTTTCAAGATCCAACTATTGTATGTGGCTAAATAAATGCAGCCATTTTGATTATATACGGTTTAATTTGGTAATTAGTCTGTTTCAAAATTTGCTTGTCTCTCTCATGTTCTCTCTTCATGCATGTTTGAATCACCTGAAAGCAGCAAGTGCAAATGTCAGAGAGAATTTCAGAGTCTTAAAAGCTCAAAAACTCTGAAAATCATCATTGATATTTTCAGAATTATTTTAGCAGGAAGATGTTTTCTGCTTACTCATTAAGGAATGAATTTTGGATAAGGCTGGTTGCCAGTTTCTTATACTCTGGAGAAACATGAGTGTGAAAAAGACATAATTTCCTTTCTCAGGTGAAATAATATTCATTAGTTTTATAAAGAGTATACTTGATGTTCAGGGCG
Source organism: Apteryx rowi (assembly GCF_003343035.1). NCBI lineage: Eukaryota > Metazoa > Chordata > Aves > Apterygiformes > Apterygidae > Apteryx > Apteryx rowi. Next base: position 3,068,479 of record NW_020450916.1, on the reverse strand, counting down.
TTGGACCATAACTATAACTCAGTGTTTTAGGAAAACCAATATATAGAGCACAGGGTGGATTTGATGTGCTCATATAAGCCGCATTACTGAAGGGAGATGAGTTGCAGAGGTCGGTACTAGTTGAAACGTAAAAAATAATGATGGTCTTATGGTTATATTGTTTTAGAGCACGAACATAGACAAACATCTTTCCTCACAGATGGGTTAAGATGGCGTAAACAGTTGGGTATAATCTTTTTSTGTTACTTCATAGTTTTGGAAATGGGAGGCTTCTAAGGCACTTAAACACAGTTGAAAATTTGACTGTAGATGTTGGATGTGTTAGATAAATCTGTGTTCTGATATTAGTTGAATCTTGGCTATCTTCCATTTGTTTCCTTTTCTAGTCTCTGCCAGGATGACCTCACTATTTCTAAAGCTTTCTAACCTATCAAGGAAGGGTATATTTGAAATCTGAGAAAGCTAATTTGTGTTGCACCCTGGATATAGTGCCACATTTATCTGGCTGGAACCATCACGTTTTTACTAGCTTTTGGTAAATCACAAATTTTCTCTCATTATGTATGCATCCTGTGATCACAGTTCGGAAAGTGCAGTTCATAGGAAAAAACAATGTTCTGTTCAAAACAATTGTGCAATAGAAAGGATTTCAGAGTTTTAGATTACCAGATCTCTCAACTCTAAATACAAAGTAGGTCTAAAACATTAACTCTTAAGAGAAACTTCCTCCCTCTTTTGAGTTTCTCTCATGCTTACTACAAGTTAACTCATAAACGTTTGTCTTCCATATTTCCTACTGTTGTACTATGTAAGTGATACAGTCTAGTTGCATTTATTCTCCTCAAACCTACCTACTCCGGTGCATTAATTAATGAAAGCAGGAGCTCAGACTGATGTGTTTCAGGATGGTAGTATCACGAATGGTGAGTTCATGCCAGTATGAACAACATATGGAAATGGAGTGAAATGATGGCTCGCTGACTAGTGACAGGAGGTGAGGATGGATGACAGTAGGTGAAGCTTCACCTTGCTGTGGGGAATGTACAGCTTGCTGGAGACTGGGTACAAGAAATAGCTCAGAGGGATTTCTTTCAAAACACAGCTGTTAGCTGACACTAGTTGACAATCCAAGGCGAAACACTTGGATATGACGTGTTCTACCTTACTTATTGTACTGTAAAATGGTTTGTCTGTCAGTGCACGCTTTGGTAGCCAGATGTAGCATAATGAACTTATCATAAAATATACGTGTATAGCAAATGCCTTTGTCAGTTACAAAACTAGTTCAAAGTTGGTGTCTACAATCTAGGCAGACTGAGATCTTTTGACAGGGTAGTGTGGCAGTGTTTTATTTATTTGTTTATGTATTTATTTCTTGAGGGCCATTAACCACTGTACAAGTAACAGTGATTCCAACTGAGGTTAGCAGGGCAATAATTGACTCAAATTTACTTGTTTTTATGAATGCTAATTATTTTGGTGATGCTAAAAGATTTTATATATCCAATTACAACTGATGAGCTAACCAAATGTATTGTGATACACAGGAACTGATCTCACCCTTATAGAAAAGTCATGTGGCATTTAAAGGAAGACTGCTCTTAAGACCTGTTAGGGATGTGTTCTGTAGCACTGAAGTTGTGTGGGGTAAGCTTATGTAGAGGCAGCTCTGTGCACTCTGAGACGCATTACATCAAATGGAATGGTACCTTTTATCTGTAGAATTGTTAACCAAATCTTCCAAATTGTGTATATATGTGTGTGAGTATACATTGCATATTTAAAACAATCCTATGGAAAGACTGAATTTCCTTAAATTTTGTCCTTAAAATTAAGCATTTGCTCACAGGGTTTCTGATCAAAACTGAAGCGCTGAATCCTGGGTATTGGCTTCAGAGGATTACGAGAGGAATGAACTCTTGAACTTTATAGGAAAAGATGGAAATCACTTCTTAAAGTGAAATAATTCAACCTCTTACCTATTAATCTGTTGTGTGAAAGAGCGATATCAAAATCTTTAATGCACAGTACTTCTATACCTACATTCTTCTATGCCCTTTTGTAATAATCTATCATTTCCGCTACAAATTGGAAACAATGATAAAGATATTAAATRTATTTTATAATAGAAGCAGGTTATCTGAGATCTCCACAGTACTTGTAAAAAGCTCAGCATACTCCACATAAAAGTTGCCCAGAGATGTGTGAGTTGGAAGTTAAACTTCTCGCTGATTTTAACACAGATTTTAAGATCAAGCCAAGAAACTTCTAAGTCATCCGTAACATTCAAATCAGTAATTCTAATATGCAAAGGCTATTATTTATATAGTATAGAATGTATGTGTCAAAACCAGAATATATAATGTGTTTAAGCATGTTTCCTTTTATTTTTGTGTTTAACTATGCAAATACGCAATTAGAAAATAGGGTGCATTGTGGTGATATTGTTACATTCTAGGGGGAAAAAAATCAAATGAATGATGTGCATTATAAATACTTCCAAAATCTGTGACTTGTTTTTTCTGAAAGGTACCATTCCAAAGGGACTCTGATCCAAACTGTAGAAAAACTACTTGTTTTTTTTCACCAGCTTTGGTCTATATTGGCTTAAGTTCTGGGCTCTCACACAGTCTTACATTTTGCATTGAGATTCTCACTCAGAAATTCAAAGGACAGTTATGTTGTTTATGTACATTTTTTACCACAAGCAATAAATTGGCCTGACAAAACTCGGCTAAACTCTTGAGAAATCTGTTTGCAGTTATGCATTCTGAATAAATAATTCATGCAACTCTAATTGCATGCACTAAGGGACTATAAACTAGATTTTCGAGTTGAAATGCATATATATATATATATATATATTTTTTTTTAAAGATGCACAGATTTAAAAGCCAAAAGGGAACATGATGATAATCTAATCTGGACTCTTGCATAGTAATACAGGCCAAGGAATTTCACTGGTTCTTATTTCAAATACTAAACTTTTGATTAGTCTTGTATAAATGTGTTATGGTTTGAGTTTCATTGTCATTAGTTCAAGGAAAATGAAAGGGAACTCTCTGGAGCTGCAAGCCGCATTAAATGACTTCTCTGACTATTATGTTTTGCTCAGGTGGGTAGCAATGTATGAAATGTGGTTTGGATTCCATGTCAAAAAGGTGAAACAGGAAAATATAGCAATCAGGTTTTGGAAAAGTGCAGTGGGAGTGTTAACACAAAAAAAGGAAAAGTAACTTTCAAGATGAGTCAGTAATGATTTTAAGGGGTTTTGTTTTTATGACATAAATGTTGTTCAGGGAAGGTATGATAATGATGGTAGCACAAATGGCTACAGATGTCTAGTCAGATGAACTTGACATCTCTGGACCTCTGTGTTTCTATGCTACTTTTTGAGAAAAATGAAGCTAACTATTATCCAGCAAAGTCAGCTTTGGATGTTCCTTTGTTGGTATACACACTTCCCAGCCAGGCAGCTCTGGTCTTTGATACTCAAATACTACTTGGGCCAGTTTTGCTCTACTGAAGTGCTATTTTTAAAGACAGTGAGTAAGGGGAATCCATATTTCCATCTATCTTCCTTTGTTGCTGGGCTGTGCCATGTTGCCAATGCCCCTTTTCCACTGTGGCAAGTGTGCTGTGTTTCTGCTTCCTTCAGATGCCCAATATGATTGCACATACTATCTTTAAAAAGAAACAGCAAGAAACAAACCAAAAGGCTGGTAAGGATTTGTAGTATGGATCAGGATTTTTATTTCACTTTAATACCTGTATTAATTTTTCTAAACTAATTTTTAAAGTTCTAGGAATTATATGTGTGCTTGGCTGCTTTTTCTTTATTTTTCTTTCCTTCAAGAAACCCTTCTAAATGAGGCACTGCTTGCAGATGCATTTCTTAATTAATTGTGAATGCGTAGTGTGGTGACAGATGCAGAGGATGTTGCCTTTATCCTGATCACATTAAAATGAGTTGTGTTGAATATTCTATGATGCTTGGGGAAATTGCTTAATCCTATTACTTCTTGGAGAAGATTGAGTACCTCCTAATGTGAAATAAGAAACCTCAGAGCTCCACAGTGCAACTGCTGCCTCTGAGAGTGCAGCACAAAATGTATAGGATTTCTTCTAATGTGAGTCAACAATGATTTCTAGGCTTGTTTATCACATAAATGTTATCTAGCAAATTATTAGACAGTTGCTATGGAAACAAAGGCCTAGTACTAGAAAGATTTGTTACCATAAGTAGTTAAGACAATGCTCAGACCTGCATCCCTCCTACAAATGGTCAGCTCCCAAGGATGGAAGCGACAGATAACAAAACACCTATTTTTACTGGTAACGAAGCAATTAGAAATATTTATCCACTGGCCTTTGCTTTTCTAGCAAATATATATGTTAAATGTAGCATAGAAGTGTGAAAACACTAAAGAAAATATTCTTTTACTTCATGTGGTTCAAAAAGATAACATTAAATGCTGGTGCCTACTGGAGCACAGAATGTAAGACATATGGAAGGCCTGGGCAAACTACTATTGCTCATCTGCAGTGTTTCATGCAATGAAATGACAATGCCTTCCATCTGGAGGTAATATTAATTGCTGATTGCTGAACTGAATAGAAAGCAAACCAAGACATTTGGTACTAGTATCTTCTTTCTGACGAAAGGTTTGATGGAAATATTTGCAAAAGAGGAAGCGGCAGTCCTGTTCATTCAAAAGATGACAACATAGGTTGTTCCTGATTATATTTGTGGAGCAGCACAAGTAGTAATTCCACTTTCTGTTCTGTAGTAAAGAAAGATATTAAAGAAAGGCTATTATCTTGAAAAAGCTTCAAGTTCCACACAGGTTTGTTTCCTCAATTCTTATAGTCTTCTGATGGATTTCATAGTATTTTGTTTGATCCATCCCCCCCTGAATCAGGCAATTATCTGAACCTCTCACCTAACATTTTGGAAGATCTAGTCCTTGAATTTGTAGAAGGAAACTTGGAAGATGTGAATGCTAAAAGCTAAAATGATCTTATTACTTTTTTTTTAATCTCATAACTTTGAAGCTAATAAATAACCCTGCCTTCTAGTTATGCTTTCCTCTTCCTGGAGCCAGCAGTACAACTGTTCTTGTGAATGTCATCAGTATTTCTGAGAATATGATACTGAAATTTTCTCCTTTGGTAGCTTCCAGCAGCACTGCTTTTGGCTTGTGGAGCATGAAGCCGTGTGCTGCATTAAGTATGGGTAGCAATTACAAAGACGGGAGAGGGGGAGTCCCGTGGCAGCAGAAATGGGAAGTCAGATTCCAGCAAAACGGATTCCATTGTGGCAGCTGACAGTAGCTGAAGCAATTTCCCAGTGCCCTGAGCATACGGGAAAGTGTGCAAGAAATGCAGCAAGAGTTTGTCATCACCTGTGTCGCGTACAAAAAGGACAAAAGGGTGACATTCATTGTGAGCACTTTTTCTAGCAGCTACGGGCAGCAACAGAGCAGAAGATGAACAGGCTATTGATCTAAAAGCAAAAAGGATGGCTCTTTAAGTTAGGTGCTCTTACACAATCTAACATATTACCACAAATTGTGTTTTAGCAATTAAAGAGAAGACAGAGGCACTGAAGGGTTAAAAGAGAAGGAGAAGATTTATAGAGCTGAGTTTATATGCATTGAAAGCGCATATTAAATGTGTGGGAAATGCAAAATGACACAATTTATACTAGGACCAGAAAAAAAAAAGACAATATCCATCATTGGGTTAAAATCATATCAGACCTTTAGTAAGAGAATAAGTTTTTTGCTGGGATAAAAAGAGCTAAGGAAATTTGGGAACATCATCCAGGGAACAGGAAAGCCCTTAGCAGGATATTGAATTGAGCTAAAAAAACCACACAGCTTTGACACAGAGATGATGCCCTAGGATAGTTCCCCTTGTCCAAAAGGCAGAAAAAGGAGGATTGCATGGGTCTATTGCTCTGGAAACTGCTGACCAATAGAACAAACAGCAGGACAGACGCATTAATTTTTTGTTTGAAGGGAAAAAGAAAAATGAGGAATTAAATATGTATTTTTTTTAAAAAAAGGAATGCTTTCCACCACCTACAAAGGAAGACATTTTTGGAACTATGATGCCAGATATATGTGTGAGTGTGTGTGTATATATATATATTTATATATAATATGTATGTTTGTATAGATGTATATATTTTACAATGAGCATATCAGCAGGGTTCTGGCAGTTCTTTTTAGCAAAGTGAGCTAGTCTGTGCATGTTCAGCACCTCCTTTGGGGAGGCAGTTTCCTCCTGCTGCTCTTTGGATCGTATTCAACACCTAAGATGTAACACATTTTTGATGGTATAGAGGGCTTTAGGTTTACATAGTGTTTTTTCTTTTTCTTCTTTTTTTTTAAATGTAGGGAAAAACAGTATAAGAGTACACACTCAAAGGCAACCAGATGTTTTGGGATGGATGAAAATTTAGGCTTGAGCTAGCTAGGTATATAAATTGTTTATACCAGAAATAGGCTACACGAGAGAAATTAACCCAACAACTTGTATAGGTAGCTCTTCAATGTCAATGAAAAATACACAGATTCCTTATGGTGAGCTGTGTGTAGGGAATTTGGGCCATATCTGGTAGGCTTCAAGATGTTGCAATGTTAGCTTAGAGAATGAAATTCATGACTTCAACATGCAGAGACAAGGTCATCAGAATTAACCAATAAAAACACCAAAGAGAAGATCATTTCTGAAATTATGTTGTTATTTTTCCAGATGTGTGTGCTGCGGTCAGTTAGATACAATGTAAAACTGGAATGCCACAGGAACCACATGAATCAGATAAAGATGACAGACTCATTCTTTTATTTGACTATGGAGTCAATGTGAGAGTAATGGCAACAGGGGACAGGAACTGGGAGGCTGGGGTTAAATTCCCTCCTCAGGCTGAGAGATTAACTCCACATTGCCTGCTTGTTAGGAAATTATCTTCACCACCACCTGACATTTCCCTGGAGAACATCCTTCATCTTTCCTGTTGAGACTGGTCTATTGTTTTGACGAGAACTCAAGGAGGAAATTTCAGGGGGACAAAGTAAGCAGGAGCTTGACTTTAACATGTAGGAATAAGTTATGCAGCTTGAGGGAGGGGGACCTAGGCTTGAGTCGCTATTCCTAGGAGTGTTTGTTTTAGACAGTCACAGTCAATGGATTAGTCATAAAAAGCCTCTTTCCTGGTCTTGTTTATGAATGAAGGAGTCTTGGGCGACTTGATTGAACTCAGTGCTCTGAATGTGTTCTGCTTGGTGGCTTTTGGGCATGGTTTGGCTTGGGTCACCTACTCTGCAAACTCTAGACTGCCTTAGGCAAAGAGAAATACCTAGACAGATGTTCAGTTTAGCAAAGATGACGGTACCTTTGGGTATACTCAAGAACAGGTCTTTGAATGCTTGGGCTTTTGCAATGAAATGTCAAAACCTGCAGCCTATGGGGATAGAATAGATAGCGACTTTGTGTGTGTGATGAAATTTTGGATTTAAGCACCTCATTTCTGCTTATTTTGTATCTGAAATGTGACAGTATCACTTTGGATCTTGCCCTTTATGCCAAATACAGCTACCTGAACTAGCAAAACTGCAAGCACCTTGGGGAAAGAAAGTCAGTCCTTGAAGCAGGGATTATTGCTTACTGATACTGTTTAAGAAATCTGAAAACAAGAATTACCTGTTTCTAATAATGCAGGGAGAGTGACTCAGGAATTGCAGTAGAAATGTAGTCTGAAGTCCTGAGTTGTGCCAACACTGCATGCCAACGCGTCTGTAAAGCTCTAGTGTTGGATACAGTGGCTGCCACCAACAGTGGTGTCTCAGAAAGCTCTTCCACATCTGTGTGAGGTGGCCTGCTCAAGTGGACATAGAGTGAGGGGGAGCAGGGATGTCCTATTCCATTAGCTTTTCCCTTAAAGGAATATATCCCTTCCCTTCTGTTAATCTTTCCAAGCCTGGTAAAAAGACAATGAAACTCAATATCATCAGCCTTGGAAATTCCTGGAAGAGAGGTTTAAGTTGTTATTGTTCCACTGTAGTAACATGTACCAATTATATTCATGTCTCCTAGAAAATGATGATTCAAAAGTTTTGGAGTTGTATGTTTGTTCCAACATCTAGGTAGGCAGAAATCCCTAGAGTTGAGCATCTTTCCTATTTCTCCTATACGCCAGCTCATTAGAGAGACAGCAAGTAAAAATATACTATAGTATAATAGCTAGTGGCATTATAAATTATCTTGAGCAAGGCAGAATAGTATCAGAAAAAAAGGAAAAGGCTATCTTACTGTGCCTAGGTGCCAGCACTTTCATTGAGTCTGGTGTGGAAGCCATAGAGCTTGGAATATAGAATTTCAGTGGACAAAATAGTTTTAAATATTTCCTTGTGTAGCATAAATTTTAACTTGTGGATAACCACCAGTGACTGTATTGTGTTCATGACTTCAATCTTAAAATTCCTTTTCTTTTTCTCATGAAAAATAGGGAGTTTATCTGTAAAAGGGAACATGCTTTGAACAAAGCAACTGTCTAAGTGTGCTGCTGTAGATATGTGCCTAGGGAAAAGCAGGTTTTGTGTTTTTAAGTCTTTGTTTATCTTCTCCAGTGTCTGCATATTCAGGCAAAAGAAAACAATGAAAACCTAGCAACCCTCTGTTATTTCCTTTCCCTTTCTGTGCTTCTTCCTCATTCATCAATTTCCCTTCCTCCTCCTCCCATCCTACCACTAAGTTGGAATGCATTCATTTTTGTGCATGAGCGCTGTTTTTTGCAGATAGGCTTTGAATCTTTTGGAGTGGAAAGATGGCAGGTAATTCTGACAAATTGTAATCTATTTTCTTTTGTTCTGTCAGATGCTCAAAATTTGGAAATGGAGCTCAGAGGTGAATGACAATTGGCTCCATGGATAGACTTGTAAACTGAGGTCTGCAAGCTGCGAAGTCTAAAATTCGAGAACCCTCTTTGTTTTATTAGAATTCAGCGGAATCTATTGTTAAGTGTGGGGACCATTAAGGAAAGAAATTTCCCTTCACTACAGCCTTTGCTGTTAAGCAGCACAGTGGAGAGAGGAAGCAGAGATTCTCACAGGGCTGTGAAAGAATCTGCTCGAGTCCTCTGTCCCTGATGGTATGAGAGGAAGAGGGTAATTGAATACAGAGAAAAGGCAGGTATCCAAAAATGAGCTGTGTGGCTGATTTTTTGTACTGGGAGGACTTTGAGCTTTCGGGGCCTGTTGGGAAGTTGCCTGTGCTAAAAGGTACAGTGAAAATTTTGCTGGAAAGAGAAGCGTTTGTGTGTACAGTCAAGAACGTATTGCTTGGTCTGAAGTTTTCCTATCACTAATGAAGGAGACTTACAAATATGAGGGTAAAAGGTAACTTTCCTGACAATGCACTCTCATTTGCAGGAGGCACTGCTTATACCACATGCTTTGAACTACCTTTTGAAGATCTAGCAGTTCATGGAAGGCCACAGTCTAGCATTGCACTCTTCAAATGAGATGCTCATGATTTTGCCTCATTTCTGAAGGAAAAAGGCTGCTGTGACCATATTCTTGGGGGGTGTGTGTGTGTATATACATGGACTTATGCATGGACTTATTTGTTTTCCCCACTCTCCAGTGTATTTTTAATCTCTTGATTAATTTCAACGAAATTTCACAGATATGTAGGAGTCTCAGAGATACTGCATTTCTAGAAATTTTGTTTACATATTAAAAAAAAAGAAAAAAAAGAAAAGGCATCCAGAAAGCAGAGAAGCTGTTTCAACTTCCTCARCTGAAGAAAGGTTGCAATGAGGATTCAGTCCTTATTAAACATCAGAGAATCTACACAGGAGCTAACCATTTCAGTAGTACCACAGGGGGAGACATAAGAAAGAAATCAGTCGTCTTTATTTTTATTATTGATGAAACTGCTCTTAAGTTTTAGGAGGTTCTTGAATAGACTTAAAACTAAAAAACACTAACTGCTCCTACATGTAGTGGTAAGAAAAGAACAAAAAGCGAACACACAGAAGTGAGTGCCTAAGAATATGGATTTTGTATGTCAGGCAGCAATGTGTGCTGTATTTTTGTCAGCTCTTGTGTGCACATTAGGATGCTTAAATGTGATGATTTGCTGATAAAGTGAAACATATGTTTTTAGAAATTGATATGCTTAGCTCTTCTTTTCAGCCTACTTTTATTTAAATCTGATTTGCCCAAAAATATAATTATTTTGATTATAGGTTTGCACACTTAACCACTTAAGGATAGTATTAAGAAAGCTCAGATGACTATATGCCAGACTTGTGTACTTATTCAGCTGAGTTTCAGTCAGCTCAATTCTGCATATTCAATTTTAGAGATAAATTAGATCTTGGCAAGCATGAAGATCTGAGGATTTGTGCAAAGTACAATTAAAGGTCAGTGCCACTAAAATACCACAAACAGAAATCATAGAAAATAAAGATGTGCTTCAACTAGATCTAGAATATAGACTCCATGAGCACAAAATGGAAGGAAAATTATATGGATTGGTTTGAGTAACAAATTACAAGTACTCCAGCAATCTGAGGCAGTAGATCGCAGATATTTTGTTTTAGCCTCTCCCCTGCCCTTTTATAAAACTAGCATGTGGTTATATATTTTTTTCATAATGGAGAGATGAAGAGGCTTCATCTCATATAAATGAGGACTTTTATGCCATTACTTTCTTTGTAACACAGCAGTAAGGAATGTGCAATTAAGGTTTAACTGAAATCCTATCTCTGTAATTTCCTACTGTCTGTATCAGGGTAGATCTTTCCCTTAAATTGGTGGTAGAACGAGCAGTATAGTGGAGGAGATTCATCCTCCTCTTTCTGGTCCAGGTTTCTGGAGCAAGACCAGCGGTGAAAAACACAGCGAAGGTAGGCTTTGTCACCGCTTTGCAAGCAGCAGGGTATGCCCTGTAATGCATCCTCTGACCTCCGGCATAGGCACAGAGATGTGCCAATGTGGGGGTACCTGGGCTGTTCTCCAACTCCTTTCCATAGTGATAGTTCCTTGTTTGTACATTTGTCGATGCAGTGTTTGAAGGCAGGGAGAAAAAAAGCTACCTATACAACTCATCTTTCCTAGCTCTTCTGTGAAACCTGTGACTCCTGGGATGTGATAATTATTTGTGGTGCTGCTTTCTATAAAGCTGATGATTGTGTCTTCAAGGCAGTTCTGTTCACTGAAAATGCCTGGTTTCTTTAAATCTCTTTAGTTGAGGGTTTTCCAGGCTGTTGCATGGTCATTTGTGCTTGTTGCCCTATGAATATTTACATTTGAAATAAAAAAGCACAATGTAAGTTTAATGTCAGAGTTCCCCCTTCCTTCAGTACAGCAAATCAGTCCTAGCAGACAGCAGATGGAGATAAACTGGAAGCTAAATGCTTGACCATCACCTTGGTGTGCCCATAGCTGAACCCTATTTCACATTAAGGACACAGATATGGGGCTGAATGTCTGGATGACAACTTCTGATCCTGGGAGAGGCGGGTGTCTGGCCTCAAGCCAGAGCTAACCCAGGATTTTCACCTCCTCCCCTGGGCTCCAGCTCTGTGCACCTGTGGTGGGGAAGCGTATCAGGTGCCTGTTGTTCTGGTGAGGTGCAGGGAAAGCAGGCATGTTTGGAACGGTTATGCTGGTTGTGCTCCTAGCAGAAAGAATTGTAAATACCCATGGAGCCCAAATGTTTAGAACTTGATTGATAGCTAAACTGTATCCTAAAATTGGTAGTTGGTATACAGGAAGGAAGGAGAACTCTGGTTCTCATCTTCTGTTTCCTAAAAATGGTAGTGCTCTTTCCTCTTAGTATGTCTTTGAATGAGATGTGTTTTGCCTAATGTGCTTTTGGTTGGGCACTATTTTGATAAAACATTTTTTTAACAAATAGCATAGTGTTAAAATCAATCTTCATGAAACTTCATTTGAAAATTAAATTAAAAAGGGCACTTTTAATCTATCCAAACAACTCATTTTGATAGCCTTGGGCTGGAATGCTTCAATATTTTATTGTGGTGTGATATTTTAAGATGAGGTTCTTAATAGTTTATATTAAAACATTCTGAAAATAAAAATCAGAACAGGAGAGTTTTAATGTACTGAAATTAAATTCTTTAATTGACACAAACATTTCTTCTTTCATTTTTGTGAAACTTTGAAATGTTGGGTACTTAATCTTGTCTGAAATTAAAAAATGCTAGTTTGTGATACTCATTTAGGAGACTAAGGAAAATCTGTTTAGGGAGAGCTGCCTTTATAACCATCTCCACTGACATAGAATGTATTGTCTAAATGCAGATCATATATTACTGATTATGTACATACTTAATAATTTCTGTTGATCCCAATCCTTCTCCTATATTGAGCGTAGAAGCAGTTTTTGGTTGATGGAAAACATTTTATATGGCAGTTAAATGTGTGGCAAGTGTACTATGATGTCTTATTTCCTAGCCTTTGTGTGTGTGATAACATGCATGCCTGAAGTTGATGCTGAGCAAATCGGTCTGTCTTTTGTGCTGTGAAGAGTGATACTGGGAGAGCTTATTTAGAGCACATCGTTGACCCATCCAGCACAGAAGGGTTAGACCTGCTCATCAAGAAGTCTCCACCAGTAAACAGAGCTGAATACCGTAGTCAAGTCTGTACCTTCAAGAGCGAAATGCTGCTTTGCCATGTTTTTTCCTGGCAGGGTTTTCAACAGAGAGCAAAAACCAATTTGCAACGTTACCTGGCAAACCATGATGTGGCATGTATATTCCTACACTGCTTGATTTAGACTGTTATTTTTGTTCACTGTAGCAAACAATCCATTACTGATGCCACGGGGGTTGTGTGAGGTATTGGTGCTCTCGGAGGCAACGACGGAGCCACTCTGCTGCTGGCCTGGTTGCTTATTTAGCATGCATCTTAGTCCTGGATTTCCAAGCCTGCAGCTGGAAGTCTTTTGCTTATCTACAACAGGATAGTGCAGACAGTGCCAAGTGCTCTGTCCTGCAACCCTCTTCTCCAGCCATCACCTGTGGGAGTGAGAGCCATTCCTGTTCTCATGAGTTTCTCTGCTGAGGCAAAATTGTTCACAAAGAGGCAGCATTTCATGTCCCCCTCCAGAAGGAGAATGGAGTCAGCAGTTCACTTCAGATCAGCCTGTAAATGGCTCTTACATGGAAATTCAAGTGTGCTATTTGTATTGCCAGCTTCAGCTTTTTTCTAGCCACAGACATGCTGTGAATAGGTTACTGCTTGTCACCACCGCTATATTGGGAGCTGCCGAACTCTAGATTTACCTGTTCGGTTAGACGTAGGAGAACTTCCCATCCTATTACAGTCAAAATAGACAATTCAAACAGTTAATGTAGGTCATTTTGACAGAAGTGGGTCATGGAGCGATCTTCTGAGCAGCTTGGCCAGTCTTAAGGAGTCGGAGACTCGTGCTCCTCTCCTCCTCCCCTGCAAAAGGGGCAGGAGTTGGGAGGGTGATTTGGCTGCAGGAACAGCTGTACCTGGAAGAGGACTCAAGTCTGCAGCCTCAGAAGTGGGATGTTCAGTATTTTGTCACTTCTTTGTTCCCATGTGTTTCTAATCCTTTTGTATTTTTTTAACTCATTAAGAATAGGTTTTGAATGCTGCCGTTGTACCCCCACAATCCTTTAGGTTTTGGAGAGTGCCCGATTGATCAGTGGATAACATAAATAGGTGCTTAATGATAATGTTAGTAGCAAAGTATATAAGGGCATATTAGCAGCTGACTGATTATTTCATAGCTAACTCTCAATTAACTTGAGTGTGAAAGATAAAGATGGGTGAAGAATCATGTCATTCATTCACTGTTGATGAGCAGCCGATTATTCTGTTTCCTACTGCTTTTTATTTGCATGTTTGAAATTAACACTCTTCTCAGAACAGCTTTAGATAGCAGCTTGTACCCCAGCTATAATGGTTCCTTTTCCCTTACAGGGATGGTAATCTGATTTTAGAAAACCTTGCTGAATTCGAAGCCCATCATGTGAAATGCACAGCATGACATTAAAAATAAACAGGATGACTAGAGCCAAGGAGAAAAGTATTGTTCTGAAAATACCAGCTTCCCTTTACTATGTAGTGCAGTAAAAACAAAATGTTGGGACTGAATATATGTTCTATTGTATGTATATATCAGGGAATTGGAGATTACTGTGATAGGAGTGTTCAGAGAACTGACAAATTAGGCCAGTTTTCAACTTTAAAACAAAACTTTAGTAAATTCATTAATTAGCAACACGCTTTATCTAATATTTAGTTCTCCTCTCTACAACTGTGCTTGTCTTTGCCCCTTTGATCAGACTGCTCAAATACTGATATAAAATGCTACACATTGGGTTTGGCTATGCTGTATCGGTGTTGTAAAATGCTTATATACTGCTGTTGGTTACACTATTTTAGAATGCCTATATTTGGGTTCGCGGCAAGCTAACTTTGATTGCATTCTGATTCATGTACTTATAATTCCTAGGTATCACAGGCCTCTGCTTTGGCTACAAGTGGTTTCTGTCTTTTTCTTTTGAAAGCAATGTTGAAGAAGTCAGTACTCTGCTGTTATTGTCTGAGAGCCCTATAGTTTTATCTGCCTGTGTTTCTTTTCCTCCTTTTGCCTTATCTTGTGTCCGGCTGAACATTTTGTGCCAGCTGTATGGGGGAGGAAGAACAAATATAATGGCTTTATTTGGAGAAGAAATATGTGTGTGGGAAAAGCATAATATAATACACCCTTTTAGCAATCTGTACCTTGCCCAAGAGAAAAAGTAAATTGGTTAAATGCCTCAGTACAAGCGAATATGCCCATGGCTTTGACATAAGTGATCAGTGGTCACGTGTTTGTAACTTAGTGGAAACCACTCGATATGGTTTCCATTTTTTATCATAAATATTTAACAGAAACCCTGACTGAGTGGGGATTTTTGGGAAAGGCCTGAAGGAAGGACAAAAATGACCATCAATTTAGATAAAGTTGACTCTGGGGAAAAAGCCTAGCCAAGAATTGGAGACTGTTTTTCATTTTGGTATGGGAAGAAGATTTACTGATAGACTATATTACTGTTGAGCATGTCCTTAATAAGAAATGAATAAAACAAATGGAATTCTGGCTAAATTCAGAGTGGTTAAAAGATGAAAAGGGCAGGAGGGAGAACAGTAAATGAGCCATTTGCGTATTGTCTTTTCTGGCAACAACATTGCTACCTTAATTTTTTCAACCACACTGATGTGGGAGTATTGAAGTAGTTTAATATATAGGAAATGCTAGCTTTTTAAACTCTAATAGAGTTTAAATGCTATACTCCTCCTCTCAGCCAGCCTGGACTAAAGTAACCAGAAGGGAAGCTCCTATGAATCTGTTCAAGGCTGAGAAAACTGAGTGCACTGCAGGAAATTCTGTTCTATTTTTCAACTGGCTTTCAGAAGGTGCTATAGTGGGGTCATCCTCATTTGGGGAATTGCTTGTTGTGCTGTACATAGCATGTGACCCAAAATGAAATTGCTTCAAAGCCCCACTCCTGCAAAACTGTCTGCATGTTCTTTGCACCTTTCAGTGCATGGAGTTCCTCTGGACTTTGGTTTGCCTTGTAGCTGGGACCCACATATACAAGAAATCCTGGAAATTATGAGGAGAAAGTCAGGCAACAGGGTAGCTGTGTGTAAACTGAAGATGGGAAGCAGAAGGAGGGGGAACCACTGTATCCTCCATGCTTTAAAATTCTTACCTTAGTATACTCTCATAATTTTATGGTGCATATATTAATTTTTTGCTGTTATAGTGCTTATACACTGCAGTTGAACAAAATATTTAACATTTCCATACAGAAAAGCATTTTAAAGAAATCAGATTTTTTTCCTCCCTAAAATAATTTTGAGGCTTTAAAAAAAAAAATCATAAATCATTCTCTTTTGGAAGCATTGGCTACTGGTATTCCAAAATACAACTCTAAAAATTAACATGTTATGGTGTTGCCCCTAGACATGCTTCTGCAAAGGAAGGAAAGGGATAGATAAACTGGTTGTATTTTACCCAAGTCATCTGTTGAAGTAAGTTTTGAGGAGGGAATGCTAAAGAAAAGAAAATCAAATTGTGCTGGATGATTATTTTGGATATATTAATAATAAGGGGAAAATTAAAGGCAATTGTGTTTGGGACAAATGGTATTGCCCTTGATTGTGCAACAGCAGACAGGATGTGTTCAAGTGGAAAAGCTAAAAGATTTAGTGTGGGACAAACAGATTTAGTGCAACATCATTACGGCTATTTTGAATAATGGGCTGGAGTGTGAACGATATAATTTCTAAAGTGTTTCTTTAAATAAGGTCTCAGCCAAAAGAAACTATCACATAGGAACTGCTTGAAATATTGTGAAAATTAGGGCATATAATAGTCACATGATAAGAATGGATTACAATTCAAGTAGGGTTAAAAATAAAAGGAGATAATATAGTTTTCATCCTTTTTGATCCCTGTCAATATCTCCTTAAAATGACAGGAGACTTGCTTTCTCTATATCCCCTTCTCTTCTTCCTTTTTCTCCAAAAACTCCTACCTACCTGTGTGTTAGCCTGTGCTAATATGACGTGCATGCTGAGAGATGAACTGATAGATTTGCTTTTAATGATTTGACGCATTCAGGAACCCACTTGTTATCCCAGCCCTTCTTTTGGAGGCTACTATTTCTGCAGAAAGAATGACAGGGCAAGATGTGAACTGCTGCCTCAGCTGCTCTCCTTCCCAGAGTGGAATATTAATGTAAATGAGCAATGAAAATAATGACAGAAAGATACAACTGTGGAAATCACTTGTGTGATCTTTATTTAACAACTCAAAGTGGCAAATAAAATAAGTGCTCTTAAAGGAAGCATCTTTCATTTTGGCTGCTTAAAATAGTATTTATATTCTCCAGTGAAGAAAGAAAAGCAAAAACATTTTAAAATTTTATTTGAATAAAGCTAAATTTTTCCTTTGGATCAAAATTCAACTAATGTATCTTTAGTCCTCTAGCCAGAACCTTTGACACTGAAACTCCCAAGGTTCAGATGTGTGACTGACTTCAGATATTGCATTTGTTCTGTAGGCTTCAATGCATGGGTCACCCGCTCTAGAGAAGCAAATTTTTGTAGCTTTATGGGTTTATGGCCCTGCTGTGTGTGACTTGCCTGGAATGAACTTCTTTAATATGCTCAAATTTTCTCATGGAAAGGCAGTAACCTACTCATTTTAAAACATTTTTGCAATAAGCATTTTCTCTGTTACATTGTCAGAGCATTTCAAATATTTTTTGATGTTTGTAGGTTGGTGTTTATCATTTTGGGAAATATTTTAAGCATTAGTCACACAGTTTATCCATCTGGGCTTAATAATTGTTGGATAAACGAAGGGAGAAAATGAAGAAAAATTATCATAATATTGTTATAATTACTGGTTAGTATCAGCTACTATTTATGGCCTACCCCAGCAGTGTTGAAGGATTTTAGAGTTAGGAAAGAATTAATAGCTGTGGGAAGGTTTTGAGCACAAGTTTAGCTTTGAGATGTGGCTGTCTAAGCAAAGTCCAGAGGAGACAGCCTGCTTCTGTGGATGTTGGTGGCAGACCTCCAGCTGACCTCAATACAGGCAAGATTTTACCTGGTTGAAACTATTTGTGTTTTGCTGAATTGAGAGATTAAATTGGCTAATGAAAGAGACTGTGCTGCGCAATCATGTGTGGGAAAAGGCTTTACTTTATAATCTCTGGCGGCCTTGTTCAATGTATTTTTTTTCTTATTTTTCGACACAATGAGGTGCCAAATGCCCCTGTTCTCTGAACACTGTGAATTCACTGTGGCTGAACAGCCCTACCCAGTGCAAGTGTCGGGGTTAGGCCAGGGTGTCCTGCCATTGCTATCAGAGGTGTCACTGTCACTTCTCTTCCCAGTACGTTTTTGACCCAAATCCAGGAAAAACACACAATTGCATTGTGAAATTAGCTGGGGAACAAAATACAGCATCTAGACCAGCTTCATTGGTGGGCAGAGGGTAAAATTCAAATGTCATGGACAGGAGAAGTCAGGACAAAGCATGAAAGCATGAAATGAAAATGACATGGTCAGGGCAAGTCAGGTCAACGGTACCTCTTTGAGCTCTCTTGAACAAACCTTAACCAGCAGTTTGTGTCAGTCGGACACAGGACTGGGGCGTTTCTGAGCCTGTGTTCAGATTCAGTGTTGTCGTGTGTCCTGTGTGGCTATTTGCTACCATTGCAAGGTTGGTGCAAGACACCTCCAGTCAGAATGGCAGTTTGGCATTAAGTTTTCACTTCAGTGCTGTTGCAATTTTTATTACAGCTGTTAATATTCAGGGCACCAGTCAGCAGAGTCCTGTGTGTTTCTAAATCTTAAGATCCTTAGTTTAAATGACACTATGCAAAATAAGTCTAACCTAACTATAATGTGTATATGACTAGTCCAGACTATGCTAGCATTCTTCTTAAAGTAAATTTATTAACTATTTCAAAATGTGAGTCTTGTCAAAAGTGAACTTTACCTGAAGACACTATTTTAAAAAAATCATTTTCTGTCATAGAAGTTGTATTTTGGAGTGTCTGATAAGCCTAAATATAGAACAAAAAAATTTGGCTTCTGAAAAATCTATATAGCTCCTTTCAAACAGAGCAAATGTGTCAGATGTCAATTCATTCCTTTCCCCATACATTCATCTGTCTAATTTTCTGGAAAAAGTAGAATGGCGTGGGTCTGTTTTCCCCCTTTCCCCTCACCCCCCTGCTTATTAGGAATTTCATTACCCACTCATGCTTTTGACTTTCAAGAAGGTGCGAGACCTCTTCTTATCTGTATAGTAAATACCCTCTGGCAAAAGAATGTAACTGTATGTTTTCTTGTTTTGGTATTACATTGAATGTTTCATCTGAAGTGCTAACTATTTTCTACAGAATCCCATTTAAGTAGAATTCCAGTGAGGCAGAAGCTGGTCTCTGTGGGATTTGGTTTAATGCCAAACAATGGGAAAATGCATTTTATAGTTCTTTCAAATCTTGAAGCTCTCTTGATGAAATAATGGTAAAACTGCTTTAATATATGTAGTAGTGTGAATAAAAAAGGTTGAGCACTACTGCTTGTTTTCCAGATGCTCTTTATTTTTGGTCATCTCTGGAGCAATAGATGAGAAATGGCTCTGTAAGTGTATGTTAGTATTAATTTTAATTCATGCTTGGACTTGCATTTTTGATTAAAGATTGAGTCTGTTACTCACAAGCAGGAAATCTGGGTAGTGACATGAGAGGAAAACACACGCAGGACCAAGTCCTTAGCTGATGTAAATCTACAGTGCTTTCTTAAGTTGCGCTTATTTACATGAGGGGAGCATTTGTTCTGCCATATTTACTGCATCATGAGTGTTTTGTTCTGAATAAAAGCAGGCTCCTGTTCATCTTCAGGAAAATGAAATAGGTCCTCAGCTGCTATAAACAGCTGCAACACCTCTGGGCTTTGTAGCTGTCTGCAGAAATCATGAGTCTGTAGGAGGAACATGTGCCCTCACCTCCAGTTTTTAATGGTGGTGGACAGTACGTTTGCATCTGTTGTTTCTTTTGTCTTTTTTATACTCTTATGATAGTGTACATCTGGATGTATGCTTATTATATAGCTGTTACTCCTGGATAATGCTTTTTTTCGGTCTGGAAATGCTTCTGAAGGGCCCCTAAAACAGTGCCCAGATCTGCCTCCTGGCCAGAGGCTGCAGCCAGGCATCAAACAGACTCTGCCCATCAGCATGAGTAACAAGGCCCCTCTTATTTAGTTTTTCCTATTTCTCCAGCACCCCTGTAACTGTATAGTTTTCTCATTAAGAGCTAAGAACACCCATCTGCTAAACATCCCTTAGGGAGGGTCCTTTCAGTCCATCCGCTTGGGGATGGGAATCCGATTTAGCCATGCTTATAACTCTCCCTTGCTTTGCACCGTTCTAGCTTTTTAATTGCATGTGGATGTATGGGGCTGATTCACTTCTGACAGGAATGGTTCAGTGTTCAAGCATTAAAGAGGAGATGGCCAAAACAGTGCATCACTGAGGTTTTATTCCTTCCTTTGTGCAGACCGTATCAAGTGGTACTCAACAGTGCTGGGAGCTGAGTTGTCAGGAGACATGTGGTTGGGGGATGAAGTGCTACCTTGGCTCTGCCTGCTCTTTGGGATGGTCAGACACAGCTCCCACCCGCAAACCATGCCTCTACACTAGTGTAGTGCTGAGCATGAGCTAGGGAGCCTTGCTGAGGCTGGACTCTGCATTGCACTAATGAATGCAAGCAGCGTCCAGCCTGGAGGCACATTTTGCTAGCCAGGATAGGGTACCTGTGCTTTCCTGGAACCTGTAGATGTGGTCAAAATATCTGTCCTTTCTGTCATAGATAATTTTGTTATATCACCTATTAGATGACTTGGTCTTTAGTAATGTTTTACCCCTAAGCATTCACATAGGGTTTTTAACCTTTAAAAAACAAAGAAACTAACACCCCCCCCCCCCCCCCCCC